>NW_022437021.1:2809229-3027599 GCF_009761245.1 Sapajus apella
TGTGTGTGTGTGTGTGTGTGTGTGTGTGTGTGTGTGTGTATTAGTGGTGGTAGTTCAGACACTGGAGAGAAAGGGGCGTAGACAAAGAGAAAGATGAAACAGTAGGTGACAAGAGAATGATTGTTCATAATGTTAAACCTAGATTTCTTGTTTCTGACTGTAGCTTCAACCTGAGAGTCCTCAATTTGGAATTAAGACAAGCAGTGTGACACAGTAGAAATAAGCCTGAAATCACAGTTAGGAATCTAGTTTCTAATCACTGTTTTCATTGATTAGTAATATGATATTTGACATGTCATTTCACCTCCTGGGCGTTCTCAGAGGTAAAAAGAGGTGGTTGGGCATGACTACTCAAGTCCCTTCAAGTTCTTAAAGACTGAATTTTTAAAAGGAGAGTGACCAAATTTACTGTGGTGTGGGTATTGGGTGGAGTGGCTTTGTGGCATTTTTGGGACCAATCTGAAGCTCGTAATTAAAGAAGAGTTCAGGTAGAACTATGTTACTTATTTTTATGGATGTTTGAAATATTTCTACCTCAACTTGTGTCTTAGTAAGCTATATTCACAATAGTGCTATATACCGGCTACTGTAAAATTTAGTGGCTTCTAACAAAAAAGTCATTTCTTTCTCACTTGTGCTTCTGCAGGTTGACTGAAGTTTGGCTAATGTAGACTAGACTTGACTCCAGGCTGTGGTTGGCTTTGGGTGTCTCTATGGAACCAGTGAACTATCCTGGGTATGTGGACTGACTCAGAGCTATGTAGACTTGCAGAGGGCAAGTCCAGTTACTCAGGCAAATTTCAGTTTTTCCACCTAAGTTGTCTTTGCTAATGTCCAATTGACTAATGTAAATAATAGGGCCAACTACAAAGTTAAGGGGCTCGGCAGTACACTACATGTATCATAAGACCATGGCAAAGGTACAGATGTGTAGCACTACTAGAGGAGAGTAAAGAATTTGGACCAATAATTAATATTTATGGCAATGTGACCTATATGTATGTGGATGTGTAATGGAACAAGGATAGCAAACCAGGCTTCTGGTGGGTTGGGTGAGAGAACAGCACAGGTTTGAGGGGGGAAGGATCTAGGCTCTCTAACTCCATGTCCATAATTGACTAACTTGTATAGATCTAAGTTCTGTACTCACTAGTGAACTAGTTCCTTGTACTCTGATTCAGTGATGCTTCTAATGAATTTCCACAGAAAAGCTATTCTTTTCAAAGTTGATGATGACCTCCATATTACCAAACCACATAATCAATTCTCAATTCCCACCTTATTTAACCTATCCATGGCATCTGATACAGTTGAACACTGTCTTCCACGTACACTTTTTCACTTGGCTTTACTTCTGCTTGAAGACCATTGCTTAGAACTAGTGACATGGGTCCATCCAACGTCAAGGAAAGCTAGCAAATTAAGGGACCTGCAGGTATTCAGGGAGCACTGACTGCTTCTAGCACATGCTCTGAAGGATTCTCTGAGCCTGCTTTATTTCCCTTAGTTCCATAATTTTGGGGTGTGCCTCCTGGCATCTCTCCTATATATTGACAACGTTCTCTAAAGGTAAGAATTCTCTAAAGAATATATAGATAAAATGGTCCTAAAGGGAACAGAGAAGGAAGAAGAAAGAAGCAGTGGACACATATGTGGTACTCACACTGTTTACTAGCTGATGATCTCAGCAGATTATTTAACCGTTTTGTGCTTCAATTACCTTATCCGTAAAGATAGGGGTGATAATAATAGCATCTCCCTTATAGGATTGTTTTGAGGACAAACTTAATGTACATGAGACACTTAGAACAGTGTCTGGAACACGGAGAACACAATAAGTCCTAGCTATTACTATTTCATGAATTGAACAATTAAATTCTGAATAATAGAGAACTGAAAATAAAAGTGATTGTAAATTTATAAAATTTTAAATCACCTCCTGTATAAACCCCAGCCTAATGAGGAAGGTTCTCATTTTAATATGTTTTATTACAAGGATTATGGAAACACATAAACAAATAAACAAAAGAATGTGTTCTCTCCCTGCACATGTGGCACTTTGGCTGGAGGTAAACATTTTTTTTTTTTTTTGAAAAGCTGAACAAGAATAAGGCAAAAGAACAAATGAGTAGGGGGCACTTAGGATTGTTTTGGAATTGCACACCATATGGCTTTATTGGAACTCTCATTCAATATCAAGGGACTGTGTGATGAGGGTCTCCTGGTCGAAGGGCCCCATCAGATGCATTCAGAGAACTCAGGCCCGCCCCTGCTGATGTGGCTCTGTGATTATGGCTTGTCTTCTAAGTTGTCAGCAGGAAGGTATTCTTGCTGCCTTCTTTCCCTCTGCATTTCCAACAAGGAAGAACAGCCGGGGCAAATGAGACAGAATCTTCTTCCAGTTACATAGTATGCATATTTTATTTCAGCCACCGCCTATGAGAAATATGATCCTGAGTGATTTAGTGGTGCTGAGGCAAAGGCAGCCTATGTACGATTTTGGAGTACATTGGTAAATTTCCAGAAGATTATTTGGGTGAAATTGCATGGTAGGTTAATTATCAGGTTGAGAACATTTTAGTTGCTATAGAGGAGATATTACAGTCCCAAATGCAGTTCCAAATTACTCTTAGAGCACAAAATGATAAAAAAAATTAAAAAAAAAGAAAAGTACAAATTGACATGGTTTTTTTTTGACTCTAATTCTTTCAAAGGGGAGAGGGCACAGCTTTTAGAAGACAGGTGATTTAGTTGGTGGCACTTAGCTGCTAACTTTTACTTTGAGTACGGGTATATGTGAGTTGACTCCTCATTCACATCTTCATATAACTCTTACTTCTTAATAAATGTTCCTCGGGAAGAAGGCCAAGTTGAAATTTTCCTTGTGCTGAACTAAGTAAAACATCAGCCAAAATTCCAGCCAACAGTTTTTGCAAAGGCATAACTTCTGAACCAGAGTCTAAACACAGTGAGTTATGTTTTATTTACCTGCCTCTTTATCCCTCAGGTCTTATCACCTTTGATCCTCCTTTATTTCTTTCTCTTGGATAAATCTTTTTAAAAATATTTCTTCTCCCCTTCTTGTCTCAAAAATCCATTGATAGCTTATAATGGAGCAGAATGCCATACTGGGCAAGAGGTGGGAGGTGGGGGGAGATGAAAGGCAGAAGATCTTTTACCTCTTCCCAAGAAATATGCAGACTTCTGAGCATGATGCATATATAACATACCTTTATGTTTGTATGTTTGTCATGCTGAGGTCTGGAAGGTCTCTCCCAGGCCTCTTGATTAGGCGTATAGACTAGTATAAACTCCGGTTTGCTTCTTACTAATTGGGTGACCTGGAAAAAGTTACTTAAATTCTTAAAGGCTTAGTTTTTCCCATCTGTGAAATGGGTATAATACCTGGCTAGTTGAGGAGCATTAGTAAGGAGGGGATTCAAGTACACAAAAAGATGAATGAGCAGTCTGCTGTAATAGTAATACTGTAGTAATGTAGATAAAATGAGGACCTGTAGTAAAGAAGGAGGGACAGTACTAATGGGATTGAAGGGGAGAGTGAAGACATATTAGATCAGTAGAAATAGAGCTCTTAGATACCAGCTGGAGATGAGAGGGAGTGGAGGAGTCAATGATAGGGATGATTTGGAAATTTCCGACTTTGGTCGCTGGTGATGCCATTAGCTGGAATAAAAATGCAGTGCAAATATAATCTATTTTGGGTCTTTTGTTTTGAAGCTCTTGCAGAATATTTATGTGGCAATGTCCAGAAGGTAATTTGAAATATAAGTCTGGAGAAGTCATCAAATGCCAACATGTATTTACTGAGCACATAGTATGTGTTAGATAATTTGTGAGACACGAATATATGATAGTTGTAAAAAGACTTAATTACCACTTTACTTTCTACTGGAGGAAAAGATGTAAAATAAATACACAGTGAAGTATATAACTAAAAATATATGCTATAGAAAGGAAAATCAAGAGATGTTATGAAAATATCTAGCAGGATGTGCTAATTTAGTCTGGGAAGTTTGGGGAGGTCTCTGCAGAGACTTAATCTGTGACTGAGGATGAATTAGAATGAGGTGGTTGTATTTTATTCTTAGACTATAATTTCCATGAAGGTGGAAGCTTTACTGTTCACTGTTCTATCCCTAGTGCTCAGAGCAGTGCCAGTCATGTGGCAGTCTTTTAATCTAAGTTTGTTGAATAACTTGATGAAAGAATAAGTAGAATGCGTGAATTGAGATGTCCCAGGGAGCAAACATAGAACAGAGCTGAAAATTGACCTCCAAAGAATAGACAGAAAAAAATGTGATGTTTCTGGAGGAAATACATATTGGGCAGATAAGTAAAAGAGAAACAAGGTGTGTCAATTAGAAACTTACTTGGCTGGAAGTAATAGAAAACCTGAACATAATGGCTTAAACAAAAGGCATTTCTTGTTTCTTTAGTTCTTTCACAAAGCAAGAAGACTGAACATGGAGAATTACTATGAGTGCTTAGATTACCAACATCAGCCCCAGGTTTTTCCATTTTCTTGACCTTTCTCCATGGATGTAGGTTATCAGCCACAGCTCCAGTAATTATGTCTACGTTTTAGCAGAAAGAATGAGGAAGTGGAAGCAGAGATGCCTATAGATTTGTGTAAACATTAGGGTAGATTTCACTTTACGTCTAAGTGGTCAAAACTATGTCACACCAAAAGCTGGAAGGTGACAAAGGAGAAGGGGTTGAAAATGTAGGTTGGAGTACCTTGTCAATGGTGTCTGCTATATTAGGCAAGAATAATATCTTCATAATCAAGAGAGAAGAAAGTTTCAAGAAGGCAAATTGCCAACAAAATCAAATGTCATAGAGGTTGAAAAAGATGAGCTCTGAAGTAAGACTATGGATGTGACATTTAGAAGGGCAGAGACCCTGCCCATTTTGCTCTCTGTTGTATTCCAGGCACCTTCTCCAGCACCAGGGACAGAGTAGGCAATTAATCACTGACTAGGGAAATTAATCTGGCTGTGGTGTTTTAGATGTATTGCATGCATAAAAGTCTGTATTGATCATCCAGTGTAAATTAAATTCTAATTTTCTCTAAGTAAATACTTTCTGGAAACAGTGAGCATCTAGAGAGTTATCCTTCATATGTACATCAGAAACCAGTTAAGAGGAATAGACTAGAACTTAAAAAATGTTTTCCCAAAGCTTAGTGAAACAAGAGAAAAGAACTACCTGGAAGAATTTGCTTTTTTCTTTAGTTTTAGTAGCTGTTTTTGGTAAGTACAGATGGTTTATAGTCACAAGAAAGCTCTTTATATATCATTATAGTCATTTGTTTATGCTTTCTTATTATAGGATAGATTTAAAGCAATTTTTCATCTCATAGGATGAGAGGGAAATTCCTATGAAAGGCATTTGTGTTATTGAATGTGTTTAATTAGTATCTTATATTTGCATAACACTTTAGAGTTTACAAAGCACATTAACTACATCGTCTCATTTGACTCTTTCAATGAAATGGGGAGGTGATTAAGGCAAGTATCACTAGTACCAATTTTACGTTGAAAAAAATTCAAGAGATCTTAAGTAATTTACTCAAAATCATTTATATATTATAAGAGATTGAGTCAAAGCTTGAACACAAATTTTAATTCCTAATTGAGTGTTTCACCAAATAAAGTTTGCTCCCAAATACATAAAATTAGTTAGGTAGTAGTGTTGTGTAATGGAGAAAAATCATCATGTGAAACATCAAAATCAGTAGCTGCTTCTGCTTTCTGCCTTGTGTGGGTGGCAGTGCATACTCTTTATCAGTAGGTAAATAGAGTTTCGAAATGCATCCTTTGCAGAGACTGCTAAGAAAGGATGAAAGGGGAACAGCAATTTTGTGTTGATGACAATATTAATTGCAAGGTATGCCTTATCCAGGAACCCTGTGTTAACTGGTGCTCTTCATGTAGAATAACCACGGCCATAACTCCCCTTTTCCATTGGAGAATCACATAGTTCAGCCTGCCGTTCATTTGTGGCATTCTCTGTACATAGTCAAGAAACTTACCTATGCATTATTTTGCTTGAAAATAAGAACAAACTTCACCAAAGAGATAAATTATGGGTGTACAAGGTAGCTTGATTTGATTTAAAGCCTGACTAGAATTTAGCATTTCAGGATTTAGCATTTTAACTCTTCAGGGAATATGGCTTTCTTTGTGGATTATTCTGTATTTCCTTCCGATTTTACATTTCTACTTCAATTTCAAGATTAGGTTTACCTGATTTCCCTCTTTTCTTTTGGAATCTTCAGCTCATCACCATATGCAACTATTCCATGTACTTTGAGTCTTTTGAGGGGAACTGTTGATATGTTTATTTAAATGCTTTAAACTCCCTACCTCATCTTACCTTCTCAGGAAGAAAAACTAACTATAAGTCTACATGTGGAATTATAATTCCAGGGTTTTATTTTGTGAGGAAAAAATATGACAAAGAAGAGAAATAACTCACTATTCTATAAAAGATATTTATATAGTAAATTATTGCCCATTTGATATGACGAAGTCTGAGTTTGTGGGCCTTGACGCTGGGAGCAGTTCTGAGCTGCCTGAGAGATAAATGACAGCTGCTGATCCAGGTGAGCAATGGAGCTGAGGGACTCACTTTTCACTAGGTGACTTTGGATATTATGACTATGTGTGCTTGGAGAAACCTTGCAGGTGGACATGTGCAATAAATCAAAAGTAAGCACATCGGGGAGAGAACAACAGCTGTGTTTACACCCTTACAAAGTTATGTTGACCCTCCCTTGTGGGCCTTCTAGAAGTGTTAGACTTGAGGACTCACTAATAATTTATCTGAAACAGCTTTTGAATTCATTTATAAAGGTTTGAAGATTTATTTTATAGTTTTCTTCCAGAGTTCAAGGGTTAGTAGATTTTTTCATTCACTCAACAAACCATTTTTGATGTTTTTGGTGGGCCAGATGCTGGCCAGCAGGATGCAAAAATGGACTAGGCACTGTCTTTATAACTAAGAAATTTATAACCTAATAAAGAAGGTATGACACATGGACCATGAAAGAAAAAAATAATGCAGTACAGGAATATTAATAATATTTTATATATTAAATATTTAATTGATGGCATACTGGAATAAACATGAGGACTAGAGACGTGTAAAACAAGTGGTCAAAAGAAAGGAAGGCTCAATACAGATATACTCCATTCTATATTATTGATTGCTTTCATTTGCAAAACACTTGTTTGAAAATAAATTGATTGCTTGTGGTGATACTCTGCTGAAATTAGTTATAAGGAATCCAAAGAATAATACATTTGTTCAAAAAGCAAGTACAATTACTGAAGCCTATAAAAAGGCAAAATTCAGCAACTAAAAACTGATGAATTGGTTTATTTTTCACCCTGTGTTTGCTCACATTAGAGTCTCCTTGTACAATTTGTGGCACTAGAATTTGAGAATAATATAAAGAACTTGGAAAGATTCAGAATTAAAGCTCAGAAATATGTTGGAAATAGGTCCTTAATGCAACAGCACCAAGTGGCTTGGGAGAATTTAACTTTCCAAGCTCCCCAGATAGAAATGCAATGTCAGTAAACCAGTGCTTGATACCCACGTGCAGCTTCAGGATTAAAGTTGGCATTCTTCCCAACAACCAGATTATCCCCAAGGGTTTTTAAGTGGAAATTCTGGAGCCTCAGAATGTCCCTAAGTGATGGAAAATAAAATTTATGTGGAAAATCTATGGGATTTTCAACATCTGTTCTGCCCTAGGTACTTGAAAATATTCATCAAAATGAATGAAGATAAGGTTGAGAAGTGACTCAAAAACTAACTTAACTATTATTTTCTATACTTCCTTTGTACCTCCTTTGGATTTTAAGTAGAAAATTATTATTAATTTTTAAAATATTTTTAAGAACTTCCCCCTACCTCACCCCACCCTCTAAAAATTCAGTGTGCAATATATATGATTTCGGGTAGATACATAGAGTATTTCCTTACTGACTTGGTAGATAAGAAAGAATAGGTTAACTTGTAGAACACTTTTTCAAAAAGAGAGTAGATTTTTCAGTAGTCTGGGATCGTTTTCAGGAGAATAACTTGAAGACCTACCAAAGTTCCATTTTGCCTTACGAGCAAAAATATAGGACCTATCTTTATGTGGAAAATGTAATGATATCTGAATAAATTATAGATTCAAGGAATCATGAGGATAAAATAGCCTACCAATTAGTCTCCCGCAAACAATCTTTATTTTCTTTTTACACATATCCCCTTGTTTTATTACCATCAGCCTCTGAAAGCTTTTCTTTATTCGCTTTAACATGCCTTCACTGAAGACCTTCTGTATATAAGATCCTATTGCTAGGAGTTGTGGGAGAAGACAAAAATTATTAAGAGATGGTTACTCTGTTCTTTCAGAGAGTATACAACCCTGTTGGAAAGGAAATTATGACCTTCAAGGGCCTTGAAGCCTCAAGCTCATGATTTTTAATAAACGTCCTTATTCAAGTGTTAATATCTCATCCTTTATGATATTGTATATCCATGTTTCCATTGTTCTCTGCTCCTTTCCCCATGCAGAAAAATGGACAACTTAGGGTCACAGGCTATTTGGTCAGCACAAGTTTGGCTGTAAATATTTGCATACCAACTCTCTCTCTCCCCCCCCACTTAAAATGTTAACTATATTAAAATGTGGAGGTATTTATTTTGTGGTAGCCTAATTCTGAATAGTCTCTCTTCGGAATGCAGTTGTATGTTGAAATGAAAGCATATTTTGGCTTTCTGCAAGGGTGTGGGCTTCTCCTTGGGTTTTCACATTTTCCTTTGTGCATCTTGTGAAATGGTTTGTGGAGACTGCAAAAAAGCAGAGGCAGACTCCTTGTCTCACTCCGCCCCCCTTCCAGCTCATCATATCCTTACATAATCCAAGAGAAATCTGCTTTTGGTTAGAATGCAGTTCAGGGCAAAGTAAAAAAAAATTGGATATATTAAATGTTCCAAGTTTGTATGGAAGTTCTGTCAAAGGAACAGCCTAAATGGAAGCAGCTGGAAATCATTAAGGAAACTTGCAGGGGACAGTGATTAAAGCAGGATGGAATTTCCACTCTCCCCACCCCCTCTCTCTTTTTATGGTACTTTAAGCAAGTTAGTGTTCCTTTTGAAATTTGAATTAGCCCTCTGACTATGAGAGTTGGAAAATTATTTTATTCCTTTACTTCCTAGAGACCACTCCACTGATTTCTGAGGCTGTTAGTGCAAATGAATAAATGAACACATTTGGAACTAACTGGTGCTCGGCAGCGGTGTGCCTCATATTTCATGATTATCCTTGCATCTTCCTGGTCTGAGTCTGATTTGAAATGATAACCACTGAGTAACATTAAGAACACTTTGTGGCTGCTTTTCCAGTCTTATATGATAACTGAAGTCTACTTTTTAAGACCCCAATTTTCCCTCCCTCCTTTCTCCTTTAATGGTTTCACCACTTTTCATCACAAGAAATAGTTGCAAATGAGTCCCTCCTAGTTCTTTTTTTTTTTTTTTCATTGCAACTTTCTATAGGTTCAACTGCAAGGCTTACTGGGATCTAAGCAGCAAAGTGTGATGGGACAGGTAGAGGCTGAAGGCAGAACTGGGAAGGGCTGGGATTCCTCCCTGTGGGTGTGGCATGACCAGTCTTGATGTGGGCGGGTGTTGCTACAAAGAGGTTGAATCTGGTCATTGGGGCAGAGCAGAGGAAGCACAGAGCTGGACAGAACTTCATGTCAGGTGGTGCACATTTGAGAGTCTAAGTAATGAGTCTGTTGGGAGGGTCACCTGGCTCATGGTAAGCCATGTGAGCTCGAGAGTTCAGGGCTCTCTGGGAAAGCACGTTACCATTACACCATCAGAAAACAAACTGGTCAGCTAATAATGGCCATAAGGAAAAATCATGGTGGGCAGGGGGGTGAAGAGTGAACGCAACATCAGCTGGTATAGAACTCGGGGCAGCAAAATGAATTTACACTTTTTTTTTTTTTTTTTTGTGCCTGCCTGAATGAGAGTTAGTCAGGGACTGGGCTTCAGCAGGTAGGGACTGGAGAAACTGGACAGAATTTTCTTCCCACTGGACTATATGAACATGAAACAATTAAGTGCAACCTTTCCCTCATTGTTCTTGAAATACCTACTGTAAGACTAGAAAATAGAACTTATTGGAGATTTTATTTTGGTGTGGGAAAATAACCTCATTATAGTGAACAAGCAGGTCTCCTGGAATAAATGACATGACAACTTGAATCTCTCCCCTATTTCTTTTAACCCACTCAGGGGGACAAATTTTTTCCTGTTCTTGAATGAATTCCAGAAATGGCACAGGGGCTTTTTTGATCACTCCACTCTCAGAAAATGAGAGATCCTTTGTGTGCTTAGCACCCAGAAAGTTTTATTTTGGCCCCTAAAATGTCTACTTCTATGTAATACCTTAATAGTAGTCAAAGTTAAGGCTTGTTATTTCATTTAACGCACGTCTCTGCAAGGGGTAGTGGCCTGAAGTGGGGAAGGGAGACACGGTGAGCTCTCTCTCAGTCTCTCCACCTCCTGCTTCTGTGCCTCCTCCTCCTCCACCTCCAGCTTGCTAATTGCAATTTCTGATCCCTTTGGGATTGGAGGGTGCTGAGAGAGAGGGGAGGTAAGCACAAAGCAAAGGCATTAGTTGATCTTGATTGAAATTAGCTGATGCTGCTCAACTAATGACGATGTGCTCTCTGGGCTTGGCAGGTATTTAAAGCTGACACTTTCTCTTGGCAAACTTTGGTACATTATTTGAAAACTTTCCACCCACCAACCCTGAATCACTAAGGTACCTAGCCTGCAGTTCTTTTGATGTTCAGGTAAGTTCTTCGCTATAGTTGCTCGCTTACATGATAGTCTCCTAGTGGTACACTCCTGTGTTAGTGTGTGTCTCTAGGCAGTCATTTTGGGAAATATTTAAAGGACCTCAAGGTTGATTCTTTTCTGTTGAATTCATGTAACTACGCACATTCTTTACATCAGCAAATTCTGTTGCAACCTTTCTTTGTATCAGCCTTTCTTTGTCTTCCATCGGATCAGAATTACTAGTCAGCTAGAGTTTTCCCATTTCTTTGTCCTCTGTCAGTACCTGGGGCACACCTTGAACGCTCTACATGGTCCCATTGAAGCCACAATCCCTGGGCTTGAAATGAAGGAAAATACTCCTAATCCTTCCCCCATGGGAGTTGTGTGGGACTCAACACTCATTAGCAGGTCTCTCACGAAATCTATTTTGTAAATATCAATTTCCCTTTCAGCCTCTATTCTCCTTTAAGGCTGGAGGTGGGTGGTCCGGTCAGGGTCAGTTTTTTTTCTTTGCCACCTCTTAACAAGCCGTGTATAGATGGTATCAAACTTCTTGATGGGTTGTAGGAATGCTTAATACTCATTATCTTAAGGCCATTGCACAACTAAAGAGAATCAAATTTTAAAAATCTTGTTAAAACCCAATTCAGATATTAAGGTTTTATTGTTTTTATGTAGGTAGAATCACCAAGAATGAGAGTTTCCTTTTTCCTCCCAGCTTTATTACCTTTGAAGACTTTTTTTTTTTTTTAATTTAACATATGTTCTTTATTTTCACAGAAGTCCAAAGTGCCAAGCGAAACTTCATATATGAATCTATTATTAAGACATAACTCTTGCTAAGACTAACAAAACAAAACACTACTTTGGCAGAGGTCTTAAAGTCTGTAGTTCAGTAGACAAGCTGTTAGATTGATTAAAGAGATTTTCACACAAGGACAGTCTCCTAATTTGCTGAGCATTGTATCTCAAGGTTAAAAAATTCTGGCTACATTTTAAAGCAGGGAAGATCAATTAGAACATTCATTAGACTCCTATCTACACTTTAATTGTCAACTCTGCTCATTTGTTGAAAGCCTTTTTTAGTCATTAGTGTCTGTCAGTAAGAAATATGTCTTAATTTCACTTATATTCATTTATTAATTCTTTCATTCAATTGACAAACATTAATAATGTGCCAAACCCTTCACCAGCTTTTAAAAATATATTAATAGGAAAAGTCAAAGCTTACCCTCAAGGTTGTATTCACCTCAAATTCTTACATAATCAAATTTAGTAAAAAGGTGTTACATTTTACTAAATTTAGAAAAATCATTGCCTTTCACAATAGAAATGCACAAAGATGACCCTAAACAAATGTACATACTGATTATTCTTTATGCTTGTGTTTTTAGCCCATGTATGTTTCAGGTTTAAAATGTCTAAGGGTGCTTCATTTGGGCTGCTGTTGGCCTTGCATCCTATTATACATTGGGTAGCTCTTGAGAGTGGACACTGTGTGTCTTCATTTGGACTCTGTAGGGGCACCAGAGGGTCAGTATGCCCCTCATTTTCTGTTCAGGAGAAAGGGCCTACCTCACCACTGGAGTGTAGAGTGGAGCCAGTTAAATTTTCCAGATTCTGAACAAGGCAGTTTCTGAATACAGCCTCTGGTGAGACTCTTATAGATGTGAACCTTCAGAGGAAGAATGTAAACTCTCCAAAATCATCCACATGCTATATGCACACTTTAACAGTTTTTGGGTGGGTGATCTTAAGATCTAACACAAAGTCTTTGGTGTTTCTGCACAAGATTTGGGCCAGGAATTAGCCCCATTGGACCTAGGTCCTGCTGAGTGCATGGCCCACACATTTCTGAACATTTATCAGTCAAACTGCAGGAAGAAGTTTCTTCTCTTGGAGTATAATTCCAGTCATAAAATAATTTTGCATTAAAGGTTGAATGCTAATTTTTCAATTTGCTCTAGTACATTTTAAGTGCTTTCTTGCACCTACATTGGTGCCAATCACTGTGAAGGATGCCAAAGGCACATTGACCATAGTTTTCTTTATTAGAAAGGCATGTAACAACGGAATGTGATGGCCAGAGGGCCAGTCCAAGAGCCTACCAGCTGCTCTGCCATGAACTAAGCATGTGAAATTGGTCATGACATTTCATTTATTTGGGCCTCAGTTTCTTTTCCTTCAAGATATATTTGTGTTATTTTATTTTAAATATCTGGAAATATTTCAAGCACATAGAAAAGTACAACGAATACTATAACAAACACTCATGTATCCACCAATGAAATTTAACAGTTGTTATCTTTTTTAAAAAAAGGGTAAAATGTTACAGAAAAAATTAAAGTCCACCCTATCCTATTTTCTGTCCCTTCCTGTCACAGAGATAATCACTTTCTTGAAGTTGATGTGTGTTCTTGCTACCCAAATTCTTGGAATTAAAAAAAGTATCTAGAGTACTATTCATGTATTTTTAAAATGTAAACAAGTTGTGTCATATTGTTTCTGTGTTTTTGCAACTTCTTTTGTTCACTTAACATTATATTGGTAAGCTGCATCCAGGTTGATACCTGTGGTTTTATTTATTCTTTTTATGTATCTACTGTACCATTAAGTAAACATCCCCCCCCCACAAATTTTCCCCTTCTCTGTGCTTGAAATTTTAGTTTGTTGCTGATTTTCTACTCTTTCAAACTATGCTGTAATGAACATTGTTGCTTACAGGTCTTCTTCTGCACATGTCTGAAAGTTCTTTAGTGTAGAGCTTTCTAAGTTCTCCAATGGTGTGCTCAGAGTGGGTGTCACTTTGGATCCTTGGAAGGGCAGATAGAAAGATGAGATTAGATGTATAAGAAATTTATTTTGGAAAGTGCCTCTGAAGGATAAAGAAGGAAGAAGTAGGATGTGGCAGAGAGAGTCTCGAGATGTCAACATAATTTTGACACCTGTGAAAGAAGAGAGGAAAGGGTGCATTGGATCAGAAAACTCAGACCCCAGCACAGTTCTGAGATGATATACCCCTGCTGATCGGAACTCCTCTACCAAAAGTTGTTGGTTGGTGGAGTTCATTGTCAGGTAGGAACAGGCTAGCTGTACTACCCTGTGCTATGCTCAGGCATGAGCTAGGGACAGCTGGGGAAAGTATGAACCCCAAAGGTGACAGCTAGAGCTAATAATCAACTAAGTTGCCAGCATAGTTTTCTTGAAGGAGATCTTAGCAACACACCTCTATGGCCAGTGCAGATAATGATTGCCTCAGCCCACAGACAGGCAGAGGCAGCCAGAGATCTGGCCAATTGTGAGGTCCCAAACCTCTAGGAACTGTGGCAGTGTTACTTGGAGCTTACCATTCCTGCTGGAATAAATTTCTCTCTCCTATTGGCTCTGGAGATTCGTCTTTTTTTCTTTGGAGGTAGGCTATGTATTGAACATTTTTTTCATTCTGTTTTATCATATATTTCTATATGGCTTAACAGGAATAGGTTTGTGTTTCCTCAATTCTCCATGTTATCAGAATTGAAAGACTTTATTTTCTTGTCTATAAAATGAGTCTCAGACCGCAGCACAGTCTGGGATCAATGATTTCAGGCCACTTTCTGCTTTATAATTTGATTCTAATTTTATTTTCTAAAGTACCAAAACAAGTAGGCAAAACAATGATGTTCTATGGGGTAATGTAGTCAGAGATAACATAAGGGGAAGCTGGAAATATAGGTCTTGACTGAAAAATGGGAACAATATGAACTGATAGATCATTTACATTTTGTAAAGTAGAGGTATTATGTAAGTCTTTTTAGTAGACATCTTTGAGGATAGGGTTCCTGGCTAATTCACCTTAGTGTATCTGACCCTAAACACTCTGCTTGGGTCATAAAAAAGTTTTAAAAATGTATTAATTTGAACTTACTTGAAAGAAGAACCAGTACTATTGTTTATTGGGGGAGGGGGCTTAGTTCTGTATTTAGAGACTTACATTTTACATTTTAATGATACGTGTAGGCAGGAAAAATAAAAGTTAGGGTAAAAGTAGTTTACCTTAATATACATATATTGGGTAGAGAATTAAGCTTAATAAGTAATGGAAAAGAAGGTAGAGCTTGAACCAGGACTTATGGATGAGATGATCTTCATTTCATTTTAGAATGGTTGGTGCAATGGAATTCATCTGACAAGGTTATCGAAAGGTAGACAAATTACTGAGTTCTTTGAAGAAAATGATACAATGCTCAAACTGTCTATAATAGCAACAGCTTATGGGTCTTTCTATACATGGCTATTCAGGTCATTTTCTGACAACAGCCAATAATATTGTGGAAATGAAAGCAAACGGCCCCAGACTGACCAAGTCTTAGATAGGTAATTTGCAAAATTCACCATTGTCATGGAATCAGATGCCACAGAGGTTCATTTTCCATCTTTGTGACTAGAGTTGTTCCTTACTCAGCAACACCGTTTTAAAAACTACACTTCCTTTGTTCAGCTGAGTCACAAAGGCTTTTCTTCAGTAAGTGTATTGAACATTAAAAAACTGATCTCGGTGAACTCAGTTTTCTCATTTAGTAACTGTAGCATTGGTGTTAATGTCAGTATAAGTCTGGTGGTTATAACCAAAGCAAGAGGAGGCCTCTCTTTCAGTGAGTTCACATGAATTTGAGTCTGGTGATGTAGGGTTCTGGGGTTTCCTACTCTTTTCTAGCATTTATAAATTCAACTTCCATTTTCAGATTTTCAAAGGCCACTTGAGGCTTCAAGTAATTCCTCTAATTATAACTTAAAGTATAGGCAGTTGCATTTCATGAAGCTAACAATTATCCAGAATATTTTATTAGAGAGTGAGTTATTGAAGTCTGCATAGTTTGTGAAACACCCATCAAAATAACTGAGGAAGAAAAGAGATAAACTAGTTTGGAACAATGAAGCTTGAAAACAACTCTGATTATGTCTGGAGTTTACATGGTAATGAGTCCTAATTCTCAGGCTTTAGGATTCTTTGTAAAAATCTTTACAGTCTCTCTTGCTTGCCCTTATTCAGAAAGAGATGCTGGCAATGTTTTCATTAACTTTTAAAATATAAACACTCAGTGCTAATGTGGCAGCTTACTCTGCTTTTGCAGGCTTCATTTTATGTAATTTAAAAAATTTCCCTGTGACATAAGCAACAATGCTCCCTTGAGAATGGATGCTAAGGGGGATAAACAATTTACCTAAAATCATGTAGTTTAGAAGTAGCAATGCTGAATAGCAACCCAGATCTTCTGCTCTAGAATCTAAACTAAAAAGCCCATTAAGTGATCATATGACTAGAATGGTAGAGCAAATACTGATTGAGAGGCATTTTTCAGATGATTTTAAAAATTTGAGTAAGCAAATACTCATAAAAAATGACGTTAGAAAATAAATACTTTAAGAATCAGTGCCAATGTGTGTTCGTTTGTGTTTTACTGACCCGTTTTTTCCTAGTTCCTAGTCATATTCGCATGCCCCTATAACCTATGGTTGGTGATGAATCCGGAATAAAGGAGAGACGTATTTACGGTCAGTCATGGTTTGAATTCTAACCTTCATTTGTTAGTTACATAACCTTGGGCAAGCTCTTTGGTTTACTTACTTCTGAAGTGGTAAGATAATAATAAGAAGATTTTTATACCTACAATTCAAGGTGAGATTTGGGTGGCGACACAGCCAAACCATATCACTGAGCAACTGGGCAGTTTTCAGGGGGCAGTAGGCAACAAGTGGCTTTTTCATCTGTAGCATTCCTTTAAAAATATAAAATAAAAAGCATAAGTTACTTCAGATATGATGCCTATAATGATGATTTCATAGCTACCATTAGCTAACATTTATTGAGTACCTACTATATGCTAGGTATAATGTACCTTGCATAATTTCTCATATTTATTATAACAACCTTGGTATGGACTGAATCATGTTCTCCCACATTTGTACGTTGAAGCCCTACTTCCCAGTGTGGTTGTATTTGGGAACAGGGCTTTTATGGAAGTAATTAAAGTCAAATGAGGTCCTAAGGGTAGGGCCCTGATCCAGTAGGATTGTTGTTCCTATAGGAAGAGACACAGAGGGCTTGCTCTCTCCATCATATGAGGACACAGTGAGAAGGTAGACATCTTCAAGCTAGGAAGAGAGTCCTTACAAGAAATTAATCCTGCCAGACCTTGATCTTGAACTTTCAGCCTTCAAAACGGTGAGAAATTAAATTTGTTTTTTTCTGAAGTCACCTAGTCTGTGGTATTTTGTTCTGGCAGCCTGAGCCTACTAATGTAATCCTTTATAGATGAGGAAACTGAGGTCTACTTAGATCATTGAGTTAAAGCACTGACACTATTCTAATCCTGTTTTTAACCTCTCTGTTTTTTCCAGCCCAGGGTGAGATTTGGGGGACTGCTTTGTGATTTTTTTTTCTCTAACCACATTTGCTTCCATTTTCCCCTTCTATTTTTGTAGTCTTCCTTGAGAATTATTCTCTCACTACTCAGCACTCTCCATTTTCTGATTTCTTCCAAAATCCTATCTCCCACCCCCATGCAAGCATCTCGTTATTGTCTTGTATCCTCTCTCATCTCTTCAAAGTGTTTTCTGAAAACTGTTTCCTTTCTCAGGCGCTGAGGTTTTTTCTCACTTGTCAAGCATATCTTTCCCCATCTCTATTACAGTATTGTTTCCTCAATGTTTCCACTTAGATAAACATCTCTTGAAAGACAATGGCTTTTTGTTGTTTTTGTTTGCAACTTTGGGAAAGTTCTTGGTGATCTGAGGCGAGAAGTAATGAGAAAAATAGAAAAATAGATAATTTGTCATTTTCCTAGGTCAAGATTTAGTGATCTAACCTCCACTTACTATCCAGTTTTTAAAGAATTTAAAGATGATTTATTTTGTGTTATTTTTTGTAAAAAAGCATTCTATCCATTTCTCTGCTACTTTAATTATGAAGCAATTCTTTCAAATTCTGAATTCTCTACTGTGGGGATGCAAATGTCCCTATAGCTTATAGAACTGTCAATATCAAGACACACAGTAATGAACAATAGACATGTTTTTAGTCTTGAATACCCAGGGCCATCCTACTGTTTACATTACTCATTTCTCTCATGTTAGAGGAAAATATAGATACTCCCCATAGATCTTCCATTTTACCAATTTTGTAAGTCATTCTTTCTTTCCTACTCCGTTACCTAACCCTGTAATAAATCATCAAGTCGGCTGGGCGCGGTGGCTCAAGCCTGTAATCCCAGCACTTTGGGAGGCCGAGGCGGGTGGATCACGAGGTCAAGAGATCGAGACCATCCTGGTCAACATGGTGAAACCCCGTCTCTACTAAAAATACAAAAAATTAGCTGGGCATGGTGGCGTGTGCCTGTAATCCCAGCTACTCAGGAGGCTGAGGCAGGAGAATTGCCTGAACCCAGGAGGCGGAGGTCGCGGTGAGCCGAGATCGCGCCATTGCACTCCAGCCTGGGCAACAAAAGCGAAACTCAGTCCAAAAAAAATAAAAATAAAAATAAATCATCAAGTCTTAGAGCTACAGCTTCTTAAATACTGTATCTCTTGCTACCAATCTTGTCTCTAGCCCCTTTGCTGTTATCTCAGGGTTTCTTATTGCTGACTTGATCTCTCCTCTTGTGTTTAACACTTCCATGACTTTTGGAAGAGAGAATAACAAAGGTACACAGCAGGGCACATGTCGTCTTTCAGGCTTAGTTTTTATCTATAAATTCAATCTTAATCTATCACCTGTCCTTTCTCCTGCTGCATCCTATGCCTACAAATTTTGAACAGTTGATCCATTCTGCTTGCATTCATTGCCAACTGTGTGGCAGGCCCTTTGCCAGACCTTGGGGATTCAATGATAATCAATGCATAGTCTTGTCCTCTTGGAATGTGTAATCTACAGGAAATAGGGGATATATCCACAAAGGCTAGCCTTGAGTGTATTAGGCGTTGCAGTAGGGAAGTTCTGGCATGCTCTCAGAGGAGGTAGAGGTAATACCTAACTTGGACTTGAAGAGGTTGAAGAAGACAGGTTATATCCAAGTTAAGACCTGAAGGTTGAGAAGTGCCATTCAGGTTCCACCAATGCTTAGGAGTTGAGGGCAAGGAGAAACTATTTCAGGCAGAGAGAACAACATTTTCAAAGCTAAGAAAGAGCATGTAATTCATGTTCAGAGAACAGTGAGCAGTTCATTGCAGTTAGAGCAAGTGAGCTGTGTTGGAAGGTGAAGCTGGAGAGATACATTCTTTAACAGTCCGGCCTTTTAGGCCATTACTCAGGCTGTTCTTTCTGTTGGAAATGTCCTTTTCACTCCTGTCCACCAGGCAGCCCCTACCAACTCTTAGACTCAGCTTAATTATTATCCCCTCTGTACAGTTTTTCCTCCCCTTGCTCAGGGGTACAATTTTTATCTAACACATACTGGGGTTTACACTCATATCACTATATCTGTTCTCCGACTATAGGGCCCACTCATGGAAGGCAAAGTGGATCATTATTTGTCTTTATATCCCCCTTGTTTTAGCAAAGAGACAGTTATGAAGCGGGCCCTCAATCTGAAACATTCGTTATTGTCACACTTTTTTTAAAGTGTCCTGCTTTTTCCACGGGTAATAAAACACTTTTCTAACTCAAGTCTTGGGCTGGGGTTTTGTAGGTATGTGTTACCTTACTTTCACATATCCAGTGATATGTGGGGCTAGGAAACCACTCAGTGGAATTGTTTATTTGATTCTACAGGTTTACATAAAAAGCAGGCATGGCTCCCAGGGAAAATGTGATCAGGGCTCCAAACTGCTCATTTAAAGACTGAGTTTCTTGTGAGAATTGAATGGACAAAGTTTGAGAAGAAGGGTGTATGTCAAGCACCTTCTGTACTGAGAGTCAAGGGTTGAAGCACAAAGGTTGAAGAGTTGCTACTGGCTTCTCATGGCAATGGATACCAGAGTCCATCCTGGCCTGTCTCCTGGTGGTAGCCTTAAATCCGAGAAAGGTGGTCAAGTGAGAGAATTTGAAGAGCTGTATCAAAATGATCAATGCCAGGCTTGGCATGAAGCATTCTCGAGTGAGTTTAATATCAAAGGAAGATTCCACCACCTTCACACTTAGGGGAATACCATGCCTGGGACTAACTGGCAGACCCCTACCTCTCTGGTGCGGGAGATTTACAGGTTAGAGAGTTTGAGCACAGAGTAGACGGCCCACCTGTGACTTTTTTTTTTTTTTTTTAATCAGTAAGCCTCCAAGTTAGAAATAGTAACAACTGAGACACAGGGATCAGCAGGGAAAATGCTTCTGTTAGAAATACATGTCAGCAAGACCATGAGATTGCACAGCCCACCTGGAGTGTTGTTCAATACTTCATTTAGTCAAGGCTGTATATCGAGGATCTACTATATGCCAGACACTTCTCTAATTATTCAGGATATAAAAGTAAAAATCAGGCAAAATGTTTGCCCACATGGAGCTTATTTTCTAGAAATAAATACATATAAAATATCATTTCAAGTGGAGATAATTGCCACAAAGGAAAAACAAGCAACAAAGTAGGGTAAGGAGGTAGGGTGTGAGTGAGCCTGTGAGTATGGGGTGCTCACTGAGAGACAGTGGTCAGGGAAGCCTTTCTGAGGGAAGCATATTGAGCAGAAAACAAAATGAAGTCAGAGCAAGAAGTGCATGGGCATGTGGGTAAGAGTGGGCCCCAGAGAGGAAGCAGTACAAAGCCCGAGGATGGAAGGATATTGGCATATTGAGGGGCATCGTGAGAGCAGAGAGAACAAGGAGAATGTAGCAGGAGACAGTGCTGGAGAAGTGAGGTGAATGATGGATCCTGGAGGGCCATGCAAGTCTGAAAACCATCAGCAGGTAAGATTTATCTTTCTGAACAATCACTGGCACTGTAACTGATGGTGGTGGGGTGGAGAACTTGCATTAGTTTAAGCATGAAAAGAAAAAGGAGCCATTCACGTGGACATAGGTGGTCATGGTGGAGATGGTGAGAAGTTGGTGGATTGAGGATAAACTCTGAAAGTGAAACCAACAGAATTAGTTTAGATAAAGGTTGTGAGGAAAAGAGAAGAATCGAGACGGGGAGGTGAGAGCAAAAAAGATATTTCTCCAGGGCTGTGACCTTTACATAGTAACTCTGTAATTACTTTACTGCTCATTTTTAATTGAACCTCTAAGAAAGATGCTCTCTGCCCATTAGCCCTGAGCTGTGGATCTCTACATAAAGGCCTGGTCCTGATGTGTTAATCCTCAACTGCACTAGCTTTTAGCACACACAGCTTGTGTGGATTTCTAGGAGCCAACACCAAGGCACCTGACCCTTACTTCTGGGACTTTTATATACACCAAGGTTAGTGGAACATTGAAGAAGCAGGGACTTCCTGCTCATTTAGGAAAGCAGGAAGTCATGGCTGCTGTACTTTGGGATAGGGCTTTCTTTCTTCAAGGCAGCGAAACCTGGACTTATTACTTCCGCAATATTGCACATAGGCACCAGGAAGTGCCCAGATGGGTGATATATAAGCAGCAAGCTAAGAAAGCTTTAAACACACCCTTCCCTGCAATGACAGCAAAAAAATCCTTTGGCATATAATAGCAGAATTTCTGCAGAGATAGGACAGCCTTCTGAAAATGTTGGCCTTAATGAAAATCCCAGATGCTCTTGTTTTTTTTTTTTTTTCTTTTTCTTTTCCCAAAAAGTATTTAAAAGTTTTGAGTTTTCATGGTTCCTCCCGAATATCCTCTTCTTTTTCCCTGGGCTGAACACTGGCAAGCCTGATGTTTTTTTCTCTCTGGACTTAGAGGCTTAACTCAAAGTGGAGGAATTAGTATAAAGCTTCGTGTCTCTACATGTTCAGACTAAATCACTGAATTGAGGTGAGATGCTTTTCACATTATCCCATCTGTCTCCTCTATCCAGTACTGAGGAGAGAATTCTGAACACAATCACTCAGTCATCGACTGGTTGTGAGGATAGTTGAAGCCAGGGCCATTTAGCCTCTTCTGGGCCATAAAAGACTGTGCCTGTGGGTGAACTATATCTTTAATTGTTTCATTAGTGAAGATTATATGTGAACCTCTCCATTCTTATTTGCTTCTTACTTCAAGGATTGGTCTTTCCTTTATTTAAAAAATTTAATTGACACATTATAATTATTCATATCAATGGGATACAATTTGATGTTTTGATACATATATACATTGTAAGGTTCAAATCAGGCATTTATCATATCCATCATCTCACTCATCTACCATCTTTACAGGATGAGAACATCAAGTACCTCCCTTGCCCCAGCCACTTTGTAATACACAACACCCTACTGTTAACTGTAATCATCCTACTGTACAACAGAAAAACAGAACTTATTCTTCCTATCTGATCATAACTTTGTATCCATTGACCAACCTCTCCCAATCCTCTCCTCTCCATCCTCTCTCTAGACACTGGTAATCACTGTTGTACTCTCTACTTCTATGAGAGCAACTCTTTTTAAGATTCCACATATGAGTGAGATCATGTGGCATTTGTTTTTCTGTGCCTGGCCTAGTTCACTTAATATATCTCCTTTAGGTTTGTCCGTTTTGTCTCAAATAACATGATTTTTTTTTAATGGATGAATAGTATTCCACTGTGTAGATATACCATATTTTCTTTATTTATCTATTGTCGAGCATTTAGGTTGATTCCAAGTCTTGGCTATTGTGGATGGTGCTGCAGTAAATATCAGAATGCAAGCATCTCTTTGATGTATTGATTTCATTGCCTTTAGACATATACCCACTAGTGGGATTGCTGGATCATAAGCTAGCTATAGTTCTGGTTATTTGAGGAAACTTCAAACTGTTTTCCATAATAGCTGTACTAATTTACATTCCTATTAAGAGTGTGTAAGAGTTTCCTTTTCTCCACATCTTCATCAACACTTTTTCTCTTTCTTCTTTCTGTTGATAGCCATTCTAACTTGAGTGAGGTGGTGACTCATTGTGGTTTGGATTTGCTTTTTCCTGATGGTTAATGATGTTGATACCTTTTTCATGTACCTGTTGGTCATTTGTATGTCTTATTTTGAGAAATGTCTAATAAGGTCTTTTGTCCATTGAAAATTTTTTTTTGCCGTTGAGTTGTTTAAGTTCCTTATATATTATGGATATTAACCCGTTTTCAAATATATAATTTGCAAATATTTTCTCCCATGATGTAGCTTGTGTCTTTACACTGTTGTTTTGTTTGCTTTGCAAAAGATTTTTAAACCGATGCAAACATTGATCTTTTAACAGCATGAATATAGTTATAAACCAGCAAAAAATTCTGACAAGTGCAGGAACAGTTTTGTGGTTCATTTTAATTGAAGGTTTATATGTGTGTAGGAAGCAGTGGTAAGGGAGATTAGGAAAAGTGGTTTTTTTTCCTCAATATTCCTTCAAGGCAAATCAATACAAGTAGCTTATACATCCTTGGATGCTACATTTCTAAATATTTTCTTTGGGGATTCTCACTTCTTTGCTAATTGTATTAGTTATCTATTGCTATGTAACAACTTGCTCCCAAATTTGGAGGTTCAAAACAATTAATATTTCTAATCTCAGTTTCTGTGAGTCATAAATCTGTATGTGGTATCTCTGGTTCCTCTAGCTCAGAGTCTCTCACACTATAGCAATCAAAGTGTTGCCTAGGGCTCTAGTCACTTCAAGGCTTGACCTGGGGAGGATCAATTTCCAGACTTACTTACATGGTTATTGGTATACTCGTGATGGCTGTTTGTGGGTGACATCAATTTCTTGCCATGTGAGCTTCTCCATATGGGTACTCACAACATAATCATTTGCTTCCCCTAGATTAAGGGCTCTGAGAAAGAGTGTTGGCAAGGAAGATGGAAGTCACATTTTTTGTAACCTAATCTTGGGATTGATATCCCATCACTTTTCCTGTATACTGTTCATTAGACTGCAGTCACTAAATCCACCCCAGAGTTGAGGAGAGGGGTAACACAAAAGCATGAGTGAGTATCAGTAGGTCGGAAATCACTGGGAGCTATTATAGAACCTCCTACCATACTAATTTATTAACTAATAAGCAAATAATTATTAAAGACATGCAAGAAAAACTTTGCTCTGTGAACTAAAATTTTAGATGTGTCCCAAATGCAAAAAAAAAAAAAAAACCAGCATATAATGTGTTGTATTTCTTAAAATGTGATTTACAATCTATCTAAGAAGAAACATTTATACTGTAAAAAAAAATCCTACAATAACATTTCAGTATATACTAAGCATTCAGAGAATTACGATGGTGGGAAAAACTCACTGTGAAAACAATTTAGGAACTGTATTCAATCTAAAAGAGAGAGACCATCTAGCACAGCTGCAATGGAGTAAGACATTAATGGATGACTATTGGAGACATACTTGGAACCAGACAAGAACCAAACCAAATAGCTCTACTCCTTTCTAAAATGTTTCAGGATCCTCTCAGAGCCTCACTCAAACAATTCCCCTTCATTCTATCCTCCCTCTCTGCCACCCCCATACATATTACGGGTGCAAAGGAGAGAAAAGATGAGGGAAAGAGGATTTTTAGTTCTAAAGATGTGATTTTTTTCTAATTTTGTTTCTGGAACTTTCTGGGGCAATGTGTTGTGGAGCTCCTCCTATTTGTAACTGGAAAGTAAATGATGATTAGCATAATTTTTTTTTTTTTTTTTCTGCTTTGTGTATGTGTGTGTGTGCTTAGAACCCTGTCCACTGCCAGCCTTTCATTTTGTCAGTGAGGAAAACAAGGTCCTGAAAAGTTCAATGACTTACTCAAGTTCACATAAACTGGGAATAGAGCAGGGATTCTCCATCTTCCAAACCACTGCTCTTTCAGGACATCCTACTGCCTTACCTAATGTGCAAACACCGTAGACTCCACCTGGATTTCTTAGACATCATATCAGATCTTACCACAAATCCAGTGAAGGATTGTCCTTACATCATACTTGAGGAGCCCAGTCAGTTTTGAAGGTGATTCTTTTATTTGCTCATACCAAGTAGTACTGGTTCAGTTTTTTGATAGCACTGTGCATACTAAATACCATTTATTTCATCAAGATTTAGGCTTTTCTTTCCAATGGAATACTCAATTTAAAAAATTAAATACATTTTACTAATGTATGCTTGCCATTGTGGAAAGAAGAGAGCACTAGAATTACACAAAATTGAAATGCAATTTGAATTTGAATTTCAAAAAAGATTGGTTTACACTTAGCAATAATAGAAGTTCACAGAGATATTCTATTATGTAACACTTAGAGCAGTTGTGTATTTCTAATGTTTTACATGCTAAAATGGCACTCTGGGTAAAAATAAAACCCCAAACTAGAGATTTAAGTAATAGAGTCTTTATTAAATCTGTATTTTAAGTTTATGTTTATATATGGATTTAAACAGTAAATCTCTTATCTCAATTCTTGGAGTTCTTATGCATTTTCCAGAAGATGTTTTCCAGTCATGGAGAAGAAATGAAATAGCATTACCACTTAACTATTCCTTTATCCTCTCTGTACTTCTTTCGTATCCTCCTTAATTTTAAGAATTTATGGTGCTAGCCTGAAGTTTCATAAACTGTAATATTCCTGTAGAAAGTGATAACATCTATGTTAGATGTTGTGATTTTTTAATAAAAATGATGCAGCATCTTTCCTTGACAGAAATCTCAAACCAAAAATTAAAATATGGTTAAGCATTACAGATGATGTTGATATCTGTGTCATTACTTTGTGAAGACTAAATCTATTTAGAAGAATATTGGTGGGTTCAATTTTGCTGTGACAGAGTGATCTCCAATGATACTGTCAAGTGAAACTGGTAACTTGAAATTAAGTAAAGACCTGTGGTTATAGTTGTATTGACTTATGAAACAACAAAATCTTTCATGAGCACCTATTAAGTCCTAGGAAAGATTGTCAGCATTTCTACAACTTTTACTGTGTGGTATATTTCCAAAGGCATTATCTATTACACACTCAGACTCTTCTGTAAGATGTGATTGTCTTCTTTACAGAAAGAAGAGGAAATCAGATAGATAACATGACTTACTCATGATCACATAGTCACTGGGATTGGATCTTAGGTGTTCTAAGTCCAAGGCTGGCACTTTGCCACTTAAATATTTTTGGGTAAGTGATGGGGTGTCCGTATGCAAGAAATGCACAAAAAGCACTCGCTGACATACAAGTCAACACAAACACGACATGGACAAAGTGAAATGTTCCTTCCATGCTCCACTTCTTCTCAACCATTTGGTGTCTCTTCATCTCACCCTACTTTTCCATATTTGTGAGTTTGGCTATCTTTTTCTGTATAGATTGGATTGTCCTTTATTTTTTTCTGCCTGCTGAAATTCTAAGCATTGTTCACGTTCCATTTCAGATATAATTAATTCATTTGGTAGTCTGTTGATTTATATTGAATGTTTCCCTCCTTAGCCTTGGCCTCTCAAAACAATGCTATTTATGCATGACTTTGGATGCTTTATCATATGGATATATGTGAGAATGACTCATGTTCATATCTGTCTCGACTTAGGAGGGTCAGCTTCATAAGAGCAAAGAACGTTGCTTGTTATTTCTGGGCTTTCCTTGGCTTGTACATTGGAGGAGATAGGTACCCACAGAATGGATTTAATGAATTTAGTGATTTGTGTGAGCAGCTCATGGCAATGACAAGCCGTGAAATGAAGAATTACCTTTTCCTGTCTGGGCAGTAGGATTTGGAACTCCCTTAGATGATCAAGCAGCAATTGCAGAGCAGAGAGAGAATGGCAGACACTAGCAAAAGAGCCAGTTGTAGCAGGTGGTGGTAGTAAGAGTGATAGAAAGCAGAGTGGTCTGAGGTTCTCCTTTACAAGCGCTCATCCTGCCTGACTTGCTTGCTTTATTATGCATCTTTCCCAATCAACTGAAAACATCATGAGCTTGTTTCCCCATTGTATTCTCAGTGCCTAGCAATGTGCAGAGTTGGAACAGGAGCTTGGAAATATTTGTTGAGTGAATGACAAGACAGCTGAGTCTTTTACAGTAAAAATAAAAAAGGGGAACACATGTCATGTACAGATTGTTAATTCACTGATCATGGTCTCTGCATAAAGTGTTTTGATTGTTAGTGTGTGTTTTTGTTCATTTGAATGGCTTATGCCTTTGTAAATTTTGTTTTTTCCCACTTCCATATGTCTTTCTGCTTTTAGTTACTTTTCTATGCTGCCAAAACAAAATAAGTCCAACAGCTGCCTCCACTTGTGTTGCCTTTAGTATTTTTATACAATCTCCCATCTCCTTTAACTATATCCTAAGTACGTTTTTCTTGGGGAGGAAGGAATTTTCAGAGAAAGCCAAGTCAGTCAATCCTGTCTTAGCACAATAATTTACTCTTAGATGTATAGCAGTGGAACTAATTCACCTTAGTTCTTTCCTAAATATTCTTTACATGCTAAGTATCTTCTTCAACGCCACCTTACTTATTCATTATTTTCTCAGTTTAAAATAAAATAATCACAGGGACATTCCTTCTGGGAATATATATTAATTGAACCCACTTCTTTTTCTTTCTTCCTTTTCTTAAAGTGGTGAATTCCTAAACCTTAGTGAGAACTTTATTTAAAATATTCTAGATATAAGAGATTTAAATATACTTAAAGGGGGATTATTAAATTTAATATGTACTCTTTCAAGGGAAATGAAACAGCAGTGTATGTTACTTTCAGTAGTGACTTTACCATGGAAATATAAACCAAAATACCTAACAGGGAAAATTTGACGATTAATTGATTGACCTTTAAATTGTTTGTTAGTGGGTATCACATACTTAAAATACATCTTTTGTGTATTTTCTGAATAGCTGTCAGGAAAAAGTCAAGGTGTTACTTATAGTAAATCAAACCTTGTTAACTGTTGGAAAGGCAGCCAGGGTCTCCTGTGTCTCCTCATATCCCATACTGGGTCCCCTGATTTTCTCAGATCATGAGATGTAAAGGAAACTGTAATTAGTTGTCAAATCAAAACATCATTTCAAGTAAGAATTCAGAATGGGATCATCTTTGATACAATGACTACAGTAGTAAAAGCCAATCCAATGTATATGCACAGAGAAATTGCTTAAAGAATAAGGAGGCAACCCTATGATATCTTGTAGACTGATTGTTATTTTGATCCAGAAAAAAATCAATATTTACTATTTAGAATCCCAAAGAAACCCACCACAAAGTAAACCTAATATTTAATGAGATTTGATTAATTATTTCATGATATTTTTGTTAACTATTTTCTTAAGTGGACATTGAAGTCCAGTTAAATATAATTCATGTATTGCATGTTGCTTTAGTATTTCTTTAGCTTAAGAAAAGGGATTCAAATACCACTTGTGCCAAATATATATGGACAATTCCCAAGTTTGTATGTCTGGCCTGGACTTTCTCCTGTACACTTGACTTGGCTACTTTATGTATAGTAATTGATAAAGTTTGTGTATTTGTCCCTGCCCAGATCTCATGTTGAATTGTAATCCTGGTTGGATCATGGGGGTGGATTTCTCATGAACTGTTTAGCACCATCTGCTTGGTGCCATTCTTGTGATAGCGAGTGAGTTCTCAAGAGATCTGGCGGTTTAAAAATGTGTGGCACCTCCCCCACCACCACCTTGCTCCTGATTTTGCCATATGATGTGCCAGCTCCCCCTTTGACTTCTGCCATGATTGTAAGCTTCCTAAGTTCTCATCAGAAGCTGAGCAGGTGCCTGGTGCCATGCTTCCTGTACAGCCTGCAGAACTGTGATTCAATCAAACCTCTTTTCTTCGTAAATTACCCAGCCTCAAGTATTTCTTTATGGCAATGCAAGAACAGTATAATGCAGCAATAGACATCTCAAACTTCAAACATCCAAAACCAAGTGCCTGGCCTTCCTCACCTCCATTCTTACTCCTCTCACAGCCTTCGTTACGTCAGTTAATGACAACCCTTCCAGTTGCCCAGGTCAAAATCCTGGAAGTTACTCTTGACTCTTCCCTTTCCCTAGCCTCAATCCGTCGAGTTCCAGAATGCACGCAGAATCCAACCACTTAAAAAGTGGTAAAACCACCTCATTCTACTGGTTGGGTCTAAGCCTCTACTATTCCTTGTCTGGGTTTACTACAAGAGAGTCCAAGTGATCTCTGCTTCAAAATTTGCCCTCCTGCAGACTATTCTGAGCAGAGCAACCAGATCATTCCTTTAAAAATAAAGATATATTATACCCCTCTTCTGCTCCAAAACCTCAAGTAGCACTCCATTTCAGTCAGAGTAAATGCCACGATCCTTACAATGGCTACCATAGTTCTACATGATCTGGCTTTCCCTTGCCTCTCTGACTTTGTCTACAACTACTCTACCTGGTTGGTGCAGCTCTAGCCATACTGGCCTCCTTGCTGTTCCTGGAAAATGACTCTGCTTAGAAAACTCTTTCCTCGATAACCACATGGTTCACTCTCTTTCCTTCTTCAAGTCTTTCTTCAAATGTCGTCATCTTAATGAGGCCTTTCCTGATGCCCTTTTGAAAAAGGGTAATTTTTAATTTTTGAAAAGGTAATTTTGAAAAATTACCACCTGCACCTCTAGAGCAGAAACAGCATATCTTTTGTTCACATTTATGAGTTCTATTTGTGTTCTGGATAGTTTGTTTATTCTCTCTAGCTTCTTCGTTATAAATTTAGGGATATGAACAAAATGTTCCATAAAGCCCTTTGGGCTCTAGTATTTTAAAAATTCTATGAGACCAATTTAAACCTGCCAAACTGACCAGTTAGACCTGAGCTTGAAAGTCTATTATCAGTGAAGAGAATACAGGTCCCATTTCCCCCAAACTCAGCTCCTGTACAAATTATTAAATATAGCATGAGATGTTTACTAAGGGAAATATTACATTTCTGAAATAAGCCTAATTTAAAGGTGTTCTTGGTTTTGCTCATTCTAGGTCACTTTGACTACTGAATAGTTGGGAAGCCTTAAAAAAGGAAACTAAATTCTCTGGGTCTTGGTTTCTTCATCCATAAAATGAGGATATTGTGGTAGATGATCTCCAAGTTCCTTTCTAGATTTAGAATTCTTCCTTTAGAGGAGGAAAATCAGACATTTTCCTTCATAGTCATGATTGACTCTTCAACTGGTCTTATAAAATATTCATATGCAACTTGATGACTAGAGACAAACTCCCTTGGCTTTGGGTAGCATGGCACCATTCCCATTGAGTATGATTGTAGATATTTCTTATTACAATTCTGTTCATATGCTTCTATTCCACAGAGACCTCAGAGTTTAGAATGAATGTGACTCCAAGAAACATACCCATGCATTTATTTTCAGTGTTAGATGATTATGCAAAAGACAAAGCAGAATGCATACACTCAGCAGCTGCTTCATTCCCACGTGTTCAAAAACTTTCTATTAGAACTGAGAGTTTTATTATGTGTGACTATAATGGTCAGAAAATCATAGGTATCTGAATATTTTAATGTAAATACTCAAATGGTTTTTGGAGAGAAGGCTCTTTTCCAATCTAATGTGCTTAATACTTTCAATTCTGAAAATATCAGTTTTCTGTTTTCCTTCACCAAGGATACTGGTGGATAATAGCCAACTTAAATTATCAAGTTAATGAGTCATTTTTTCTTTATGAACTCTACTTAAACATAATTATTAAACTATAATTTTAATCAGTACTTAAAGACTATTTTTGCATAGAATTGAAGCAAATAATATTTTGTAAGTAGTAACTGTTAGGTATATAACTACTTATGGATTCTAGGGTATGATTATGTAATTAACCAGAATGATTGTATAAAAAAGACATTTTCTGATTTGGTATAAAAGTAATTTCTGATGTAGTTTTGTTATTTGGAGACATGGTGCTTTGAAATGTATGTTTCTGTTGTTTTCAAATACTTTTGAGGTGTTATCTAACAAATTTACACCAAATTCCTTTGAGAACACAAAGTGAATAAGATTGAGATGACCATTCCCCATAGGGCAAAGCTTGGGTACCTAGAAAATGAAAGCACATAGTCTCCAGAATACAATTATTCAATATCTGATTTCCTATTGAGTCATGTGACTAATATTCATTCATTCATTCACCAGTCAGTATTGTTCCAAGTTAGGCTTTGTTGAGACTTTGTGGATATGATTGTCTTGTGACTGGAAATCTATTAGGAATAATGCACTAAAATGCCCAAGGATAAACCAAAGGATCTTTAGTGACTTTGGTACTTATTCTAATTCTTTTTCCATTTTGTAGAGAGTGTATTTTTGTGGAACTGTGAACCTAATTGAAATCATATGTCACCATTCTTGGTGTTTCCAGACAGGCAGACCAGCATCAGCTGTGCTAGAGAAACTCAACACTCATAATGTTTTTCTCTTTATTACAAGGGAGTTTTTTTTTTTTTAATATATATACTTTAAGTTCTGGGATACATGTGCCGAACTTGCAGGATTGTTGCATGGGTACACACATGTCATGGTGGTTTGCTGCCTTCAACCCCCTGTCACCTACATCAAGCATTTCTCCCAATGTTATCCCCCCCAACCTCCCCACCCCCTGCTATGCCTCCCCGGGCTCCCACCCCCCAAGAGACCCCAGTGTGTGATGTTCATTACAAGGGAGATTTTATGAAGACTAAACACTTGTGAGTAGTTGTAAAGTCTGAGAAACACTTTTAGTTATAAATCCTGGGATTTCATATGCATTTTCCTTTAGCTAGAATTTAGCTTTATTTCTTTTTAAATTTATTTATACTTATGAAAGTTTTTTCTCTTCAGTACACACATAAACACATAATCTTGAAATGATAGAGTTTTTTCTTACTGTCCCAGGCTATATTTTTGACCCCTTCTTCCAATCTGGGATAGGGTTCCACCCAGAAGCTTGAGGAATTTGATCTCAGTGGACTATAGAAAGCTGCTTTGTTCTTGGCAGTTCATGTTTCCCAGGAGCTGGATACTGGCTCCCTACCCCATGTCTCCTGGTTATTGCTGCAAAGGGTAGACCCTCTAGAATAGCAGCAACAGCCCAACTAAGAGGATTTACTTACTTACTTCTTAACTGCACCAAAGCAAGTTGATTGGGAGGAAAAAGCCCAATTCTTGAATGCCTCCAATAAGGATTGGTTACTATCATTTTTTTAAAAAGTTTTCCAAGCACAAGCTATGAGACCTAAGAATAACTGAGGAAATTGGAAATTCACTTACTTGGAAGGAAGGAAGGGGAAAGAAAGGAATAAACAAGAGAAGAAAGAAAAATAAGGAGAAAAGAGAAAGAGGAAGGGAGCGAGAAAAGATGACGTGGCTGTTGTTAACATTAGTCTCTGAAACCAGCTGGAATATTGTATGTCTCTTAGCTTCTGCATAATGAATAAAGGTTTTCCAAATGATATAGGTTTGGTTCCAAGAGGGAGGAGGCCACGTTAGCACTCATTCCTTCAGAACCACAGTATTGCAGGCTACACCATCTCACTGCCTATTTTCCTCGTCTGCCAAAGGGGAAGGGGGTGGGGTTGCCTTTAATTATTAACCTGAAAAATATCCTCTTTATTACTTGTGGTCATTGCAAAAGAAAAAACTTATATTCGTCATCTCTGTTCTTATTTTAGTCCTTTCCTTCAGCCTTTCCCTACTAAAACTTTTAACTGAACGGAACTCCAAATTTAACAGATGTGTGGCAATTGGACGAAAGAGAGAAAGCCAAAGAAGTCAGGTCCTGTGTGATACCCCTCCCCCACTCGGCAAATCACAGAAAGAAATCCCTAAGAATGCCCTAAACCTATCTCTGGAGCACCTCTTCTTTGCTATATCAGAGAATAGTATCCTAAATGATTGCTTTTTATTTTAATAGTTCTAAGGAGGCAAAATGAAGTTTATTCCTTTATTATATTCCTCAATCATCTTTGAGCATTTCTATGCAATTAATTGAGTTTTCTTTAATCAAATCTAAAATGCCTTATTAAGGAGTCAGGAATAACAAACAAGAGTGCAGACAAATTGATCTGAACTTTTATTTGGCTCCCTCATGCTTAGTTTTCGATGGATTATTGTTTGAATCTGTATGTCTTGAAATTTTCATGTGTGAGATTTACTGTGTGAATCTGAGTCATGATGACACTGATATGTGTTATGTTCCTCAGAATAACAATAGGAAAGGTAAGGAAGTGTAGCTCTATCACCAAACTATAAGGGAAGAAAATTTCTCTTGGCATTTCTTTTTTACTGGTGAAATAGAATATTGGTTTTCAGGGTTCAAGATCTGCTATTTGAACATAAAAACCAGTGTTTAGCATTGTCCTTATATGTATTGGGCATCTGGTGTTTGCTTCATGAATGAATGCCAGCTGGCATCATAGAAAATATAAAATCAAATGAATGTATGAGACATAGTTTTCCTGCTAGTTCTCAGATGTTTTTATCTTGATAAACACAAAAATGAGCTGGCTTGTCTTATTTGTGGTCATTGCGAAAGAAAAACTTATATTCAAAGACAAGACTTATACTTTCCAAGACAAGTATTTGTCTTGGAAATTCAGATTGACAAATAACTGAAATGATCATTATTTTGACACATAAGGGGTAAGTAGTCTTCTATTCCCAGTGATTAGTTTAGTGGCTACTTTTTGCTTTCTCTGACACATTTATATGCCCAGAGGAATAGAAGACTTGATCAACTTTCAAGTTTTGTAACTGTGTAGCTTCCATGATTTTAGGAACATATAACTAGGAATTGTATGTTTAATGGTATAACCACAGACAGCCAGATGTTTAATATATCTTGAAATGAGCATATTCTGGCTATAATTAAAAGCTAGTGCTGTATCTTCAGGAGACTAAAGAAATTAGTCTGATAAAACACTATGTAGTGAGTTTGATAAAACACTAAGTAAGAAGTCATTCAGGCTTTTTCTTTGCTGGGGCAAGGAAGTATTTGACATGACTATAATTTTTTATAAGGGTGCTTTAGGATAAAATGGCACTATGGGAAAACCAATAGGCATGATGAAATGGTGCTGTATATTTTATTCTTTCTATGTGGTGAATTTCCAGTGCTAGGTTACATTATGGAATTCATTAATGTACCTAACAAGTTTTCTGAAAAATTATGATTTATCCTAATTGGAGTGAGTAAACAGATAAATAGACTGTAATGGAAAGGACCAGATAGACCTATGGGTTGAAACAAGGTTTGTGTCCAGCAGTTACTCATCTGTGGAAAGGATCCAATTAAGCTGGGTACAGTGAAGTGAGTTCGTCCAGATTTTTGAATCTTCCATTTTGATCTGGCTAGGAATGGAACAGACAATGAAGGGAATTCCAACAGACACGAACCTATCCAAAGTCCAATGGTCAAAGGAATTTGTAGGAAGCTAAAAAGTGATGCTACCCCTTAGATCCAAATACAAAAGAAAACATAAGCAGAGCTAGAGCAACTGAAGTCAGAATGCAGGTATACAGAGGCTAAGATGAGACAGAAGACAGGCATCTAGCTCCAAGGCACTGAAGTCACAAGAACACCTCAATACTTCAATTCTGAGGTAGGGAATGATATGATTTGTCTGTGTCCCTACCCAAATCTCAACTCAAATTGTAGCCCCCAGAATTCCCACATGTGGGAGAGACTCAGGGGGAGGTAATTTAATCATGGGGACCACTCTTTCCTATGCTATTTTCATGATAGTGAATAAGACTCACAAGATCTGATGGGTTGATCAGGGGTTTCTGCATTTGCTCCTTTCTCATTTTCTCTTGACACCACCATGTAAGAAGTGCCTTTTGCCTCCTGCCATGATTCTGAGGCCTCCCCAGGCACGTGGAACTGTAAGTTCAATTAAACCTCTTTTTCTTCCCAGTCATGGGTGTATCTTTATCAGCAGCATGAAAATGAACTAACACAGGGACCTATACAAATAGAGGTATATATGTGGTGCCTGCTTAAAATATGGATTGGCCTCAGTTAAAAGACAGACCTAAGCCTTAAGTTGAGAGTTTAACAGGATACCTATTAGTCATGCTTACTTGAGACTAGGAATAGGAAGCCAAGCAGGACATTATATAATCATCAATTATGTAATTAATCATTATACAACCCTTAATCAAATATATTGATCTTCCAGTGGACATTCTGTGACATGATTTTAGGTATATTGCATTTGCAGTCTTTACTAAGCATAGGATTAGTTTTTTGGCCATGAAAACATGTTGCTCTCTTTTACTTGTCATAAGAAATAGCTGTATTTCTTTTCATCCTCACTCATGAGTTCTAATACCCCATATATTAATACAGGGAATATTTTGTCCTCAAAATGCATTTCCTAAGTTCATTCATTCAATGAGTATTTGTTGACCAACAATCACCTGACAGATTTAATGGTAGGGTCTGGGAATAAAATGTTAAGCTAGTGTGGGTGGATTTTATTGTTTTGTTCACACAGCATTACTTTCCCTCTCTTCTAGTGACAGTACCTTTTTCATTTCAGGAAACCCTCCCTCCTCAATTCCAATTCTGGTAGGGCTGCCTATCACATGGCCCCACTGGCCCAGGCCAAATGGCTGGGAGTATGCCCCACGACTATTACCCACAGTTGTTCCTGCCCCTGGCTATAGCTATTGATCCAAGCACTGGACCAATTCCAGAGCACAGGTCTAAACCCAGCTCAGATTTTGTACTTGGATGATAAGAGACAGAGGGGTTTTATTTTTTTAATTGTGATGATGTATTCTAAAGCTGTTTATAGCCAAACCACCTCCCATCCCAGGTTCTCTCCTACCGTTTTCTGGAAGTTTTTGATGGTGAGAAAGAAGATCATTAATATATCAAAAGAAGTACAGGTGAAAGTTGGTGAGCTAGAGATGAAGAGATGATATAGATATAAAGACCATAGATGATGAATGAAGCTAGAAATAGAAAAAAGGAGCATAGAGAGAGAAGCACAGCTGAGAGATGGAGATGAACAAAGAGAAAGATTGACAGCTTCAAATAAGTATCTGGAATGCCTGAATATATAGCCAATACATCCACTTTTTAGCGTATGTGCATGTCAGTAGGCTTTCTGTCACTTGCAACAAAAGGAGACCTCTTTAATATTAATTTAATAAACAGACAAAATTTTTTGCCCTCCAGGAACAGAGAATCTACTGGGAAGGCCCAGAGTTAGGTAGGTAGTGCCAAGGAGGTGGGGTAAGGTCTTGGACAGATAAATGCAGGTGGTAGGAATTAGAAAGAGAAGCTGACCATGCCAGGGAAGACTTCTCACTGAAAATGTCATTTGATGTGAGACTGAAGCATCTCCAGGGGGTGAGTGAAGAGTGAGGGGAGTGCTGCAGATAGAGGAAGGAGAATGCTTGAAATTTTTAGGGTAAAAGAATGCAAAACAAGTTTGAAAAAATGTAAGAAGTCCTGATTATCTCTAGGGGATAGTCAGCAAGGGAGGAATGTAGACAGATGATTCTAGAGAGGTAATCAAAGGGCAGATCCTGTGAGGCTTCCTAAACTGGTTAAGAATATTATGGGCATATCACTTATTTGCTTTATATTAAGTACTAGCTATACTCCAGACATTGGGCCAGAAATTCAAGACAGAAGCAATAGTTTGTCTCTGAAGATTATAGTCCAAAGACTTTTCTTAGATTTAAGCATTTAAAATATTTAATAATTCAGTTTTTTTAGGTCTTTCATATTTTCTCTTCCAAATGAACATTACTTCATCAAGAGTCAAGAGGAAAAATTAAAATTATTGTCAGATTACTAAAATATATTATGACTTCGACTTCTCATTGCCTCAGTTTTCTCATCTAATATAGGTTAAGATGAGTAGAGGTGGCTTCTTCAGGGAATATGCAAATTAAGAAGCAATATTTTATACAAATGACTGATGCTTTTCTGCAATTTTAGTTTTTGTTGAATATTCCAGTTTACAGACTCAAGACTAAGCTGTCAAGTCTTACACTTTGGCCATAAAGGAAAGTAATAGAGATTGCCATGCACAAAGGCCCCTAGTTCATCTAGAAGGGTATATCAAATCCTTTATGTTGTGCTAAAAGGTGTCCACTGAATTGGTCAATGCAGTTATTCTGACCGTGAAAGAAATTGCAGATTAATCAGTAGCATTGACAGAGGTGATTGTTAAGAATGGCTTGTCCTGAATTAATTATTTTTGTCAGATGAGCATAGTAAAATATTTGCACAGAAACTCACCTGGCTACTGTGAGACTTCAACTTTTTTGTTTTAAATCAGTTTACCCTGGAGTAAAGATTGTGAGGTTGGTAAATTAATCAGTGGCAAGGGTAAAATTGCATATGCTACAGAATTCTACTTCACAAAAATCTCCTTATTGCCTCTTTTCTCTAATGGCATTAATGATGGGAGTGGAATGCTTGCCCTCACACCTCGAGACAAGTGCTGTTCAGGGCTTGATTAGATGAGGCCAGTCCTTCTATTTACCTGCATCTCAGGCACTCATCTACTGAAGTGGTGAAATAATGATGACAATGCTATTATTAATTTAAAAATTGTGTTGGTAGTTTTGATTAAAAAATAAAGGAATTATGGGACTAGAAGAGACCTGGAAAAGACAGCTCATCTTAGATATATAACACTTGACCCTGCTTGTTAGGGTTTTCAGAAAAAGGAATTCAGAATTTAATACTCTGTACTGTTAGGGTATATGTTTATTCTTCATTCATTCACTTGCTCTGTTATTCAACAATTATCTATACAGGGAATGGTATGAATTAGGCAATAAGGCAAACATAATTTTTCAACTGTCATGGAATTCATAATCTAGTAAGCAAGAAGAGCAATAAAACAAGAAAGTAAGATAAATGACGACATGTTGTTCTAAGCTAAGTACAGGGGGCCACGGGGCCCATAATGGTGGCTTTTCTCACTTGGTCTTGGGGATTGGGGGAGGCTTGATGGAGAAAGTGAGTTTCAAGTTGAGTCTGAAGCAAAAATAAGAGTTTTCAAGTGAAGTCAGGGTTTGGATGGGGCAAGGAAAGGGGGGAAAAAGACAATTTTCTGGGCAGAGGAACAGCACGTGTGAAGGCTGGAAGATAAAAGTTGCAGGCCATGTTTCATAATCTCCATTGTCTTGGACATCAGGCTAAGGATGGCCTTTACTATTAGAGGCAGTCTTCCTGTGTTTGTTTTCTGAATCATGCCTCATCCACATCATAAAGGTTTACAATCTAGTTACGCTCCTTTCCATGCTTCTTGCTTGGTGAAACTCCATCAGAGGACTTGGTCTGGACTTGAGTGTAGCTTGGAAGGAAGAATGTGGGCAGAATTCTACCTGGGGTCTGGTGGCACTGGGGTGAAAAAGTTAATGATTAAGAGTGCAGGCTCTAACTTAACACGATCTTGTCTTGGAGTCTCAATTCTTCTATTTCCCAAACTTATGTAAATTTAATATATAAACAGTAACAAAAAGTATTTCCTATAGATTTGTTATAACAAATTAGTGAAAGAAATCCCTTGGTACAATGAAAGAAATCCCTTAGTACATTCTCTATAGGTATTAATTATTACTGTTATTCTTGTTGTTATAATTTCCTTCTCATCTGATTAGAATAAGCAGAAGTGAGTTTAATCACAGTTACTGAAGAAAACTATTATTTCTTACTTTCTATTCTTTAGATTTATTTCAAAATCATGACATCTTGTTCCCAGCTATTGACTTTATTTCAGCCACATGTGGCCCAAAAGTTGCTACATGTGTAGTTCTGATTTGAAATCCCTGAGTGTGTGTTTATCACTAATTTTGGGGAATATCAGAATATTGGAAGCCCAAATCTAATTAGCATCTGGTAAGGTGTGTATGTTTCTAGCAGCATAAGGCTGGGAATGGCTTACCCCTTGAATGTGAGAGAAGATAGGAAGCATGTCATTGAAGTTGTGTTAATGATAGTCACAATGACATCTGCTTTTTAGACGTGGATCTTGTTTTCCTAGAACTGGGATTTAATGCATTACATATTTTTCTCTTCCTGGGAGAGAATGGTGAAAGCAGACCTAAAACTAAGCATAATCAGTTGATTGTTTAAAAGGCAGAAAGGTCATGAAGATACAGGGAGGGAGAACAACAAGCTAAAATTACTAATTCTAAGCCCAGTGGAAGATGAAGAGGCTTTTATTTATACATCCTGGTCTCAAATCTGAAACTACCTAAGATAAGAGGCATAAAGGTCCCCATTTCAAATTACCAGGCATCTGTAGCTAATGACTGTATTCAGTTATAGTGCATATGGCAGCTGAATGTTCTCCTCTCCGACTTGTTCCTGCTATTATCCAGATAGCTACTCTTGTTTTTCATTTTTGCTTTTTTTCTTGCTAAAATCACAGAGCTGAGCAAAATAGTAGCAAGCCATCGGGACCTGCTAATCAAATCTGAGATACCAGGGCTCCAATCTAAGCTCATCATATGATTTAAGAGGCCCTCATTTAGACAGGATCTGAAAAGTCCCTTCTAAAGCCTTTACAAAGTGAGAATAATCTTCATTAAGTGCTACAGATTTCGCTGAACAAAAATGGATTAGGGGCTTGTCACAGGAAAGATAATTAATGTGCTGGAGAAAAGTACAGGCAATGGAAAGAAAAATTTCTCCATAAGAAAAGGAAAAAAAATTACAACAGCCAGGGCGGATAATGATTAACTGTTAAGAAGTAGTTCCTGCTGGCTTCATTTTTACAGTATAATTAAGAGAGAGAGAGAGGTGGGGTGAGAAGGGACACGTACACACACACACACACACATACACAAAAGGAAATAACTCACACGTGCAAATACAATCTCAGAATTAAAAGATACATCAATGGTTTTATTACATTAATATTTATTCATCTCTTCTTAATCTAAAAATTTATTTTTTCCTATGTTAAAGTCCTCCAAAACATCTTGCCAAATTGCCTTTCAATATATTCTTGGTCAAAATATTGTTGTGCATTGGGAAATTATTTTGAAATTATTTTCTAAGTTATTTTGTAGCTGGAAAAGTCTTAGCAATTTTTCTCTACTGTTTAATTCTGCTATCTTGCTGCTCATAGTTCTTGCTGAAATTGGTGTTATTTTAGGCCCTGAAGCAAATGGTTCTTTTCCCCTCTTCTAATTTCCTCCTTTCCAGACAGTGGGACTTGGCTTTTTATCAAGGAATCAAATGCCCACCTGATGGGCTTGCTGGGACTTTTTCCAATCTAAATACATTTCTTTCCTGGGAATGTGTAATCATTTGCAAGTGAGTACACAGCTGAAAACCTGTTGATAGGAAATGCTGGAAGAGCCAGTTCTTTTTCTGTGGTGCTAGATGTATCTTGGACAAAAATAATTAATAATTATGACTTGCTATTTGCTTATAATTGCAATAAAAATTCAAGAGGAAAGAGGAGATTGTTCTTTCTTAGGTAGGGTGTCATATGATGTCCGCAATTTGGTGGAATTATACTGAATTCAGAATAGAGTCCTAAGCTTTGCATTTCAATTAGATTCCATCCACTTGAAATATGGTTCCATGTTAAGCATACACAAAAAAAATCTAAAAAATGAGTAACATAGTCTTGCTTCATGGTTTACTGGGAAACAGGACCCAAAAGACCTCATTGAAATGAAATGATCATCGTATGGGTTGTGTTAAAGTGCAGCGGTGTACAGAGAAGTAGCTCTTAATTCTGTCTGGGATTGATTGCATGTAGGTTTGGAGTTCTTGGTGGAGGTGGGGTTGAAGTTAGTGCTTGAGGAATTGAGTAGGGTGTCACCTGGCAGAAAAGTGGGGAAAGGGCATTTCACTGCCATCAGAATTATCTTGTGAGATACAAATGTGATAATGACATTCTATTGCTCCAAAGCTTCCAATAAACTCACTTTACTTACACACAAAAAAAGCCCCAAATACTTAGAACTCATTATTTTAACACTCTTTCATAAATGGGTGCTTGACAACATAATGTTTTTCTGGTGTCTTTGAGGGCAGGTTTTATGTGCAGAAAAGACTACTTGTGATTCTTTTTGATTTTCACATTATTGTTTGACTTACTACAATTTTTTTTTTCTCTGTTGTTTACATTTAACTCAAGAAACAGTATCTCAGAAATTGCTTTCAAGCAGGTCTTCAAAACCTAATTAAAATTGTTTAAATATTTTATTAATTTATAAATTTAAAATACTTGAGTTTTTAAGACCCTAAACCAAGTAAAAAATAAAATCTTTTTAATTACTTAAGTGAATTGTAAGAAATATAATAAATTAAACTTTGATGTATGATGACCTAAGTTTTTTAAAAAAAGCCTTTATACTGTTTCTAAACTTAGGAAAATTCTCTTATGCCTTCTAAATTAAAGTGCAAAGTTTGATAAATTATCTAATTATACAATTTAAATGGGAATCACAGAACTAATTTATTTGATGCTCCAATATGCCAAATTCTCTTATGCATTAAAAATATTAAAATACCAAATATATACATATGCTCCTATTTATAACTCCCAAGTAAATAAAGTGGTTTTAGTTTACTTTATTATCTATGTATTTGTTTCTAAATTCCCTAGGGTTATATGACATCCATTGTAGCAGAGACTGCTGGCTGCCATGTAGTTTCTAATCTTTTATTCTTTCTTAGTAAAAAGATCTTGGCTTTAGTTGGAGTAGCAGTAGGCCAGATAAATTACATTTCCCAAATTGTTTTGCATTTTGGGGTGCATATGAGATCAGCATCTGGCCAGTGAAGTGGTCGTGTTGTGTGTGATTTCAAGGAGAATTGTTTAAAGAGCAATGACTTATTTGGAGGAAGATAGGCACAGATTAATTAATTGTAGTAGTGATCTCAGGCTGCCATAACGAAGTGCGGCAGACTGGGTGACTTCAACAACAGAACTTTATTTTCTTTCAATTTTGGAGGGTCAGAGTTCAAGATTAAGGTGTTGGCAGGTTTTGTTTCTTCTGAGGCTTCTGTCTTTGGCTTGTAGATGGCCACTTTCTTGCTGTTTTCACAAGATCACTCTCAGTCTGTGCATCTTCTGTGTCCTAATTTTCTCCTCCTCCTCCTCCTCCTCCTCCTTCTTCTTTTTATACAGAGTTTTGCTCTTGTTGCCCAGGCTGGAGTGCAGTGTTGCAATCTCAGCTCACTGCAACCTCTACCTCCTGGGTTTAAGTGATTCTTCTGCCTCAGCCTCCTGAGTAGCTGGGATTACAGGCATTTGCCACCAAGCCTGGCTAATTTTGTATTTTTTAGTACAGATGGGGTTTCTCCATGTTGGTTAGGCTGTTCTCAAACTCCCAACCTCAGGTGATCTGCCCATCTCGACCTCCCAAAGTGCTGGGATTACAGGCGTGAGCCAATGCGCCTGGCCACAATTTTCTCTTCTTTTAAGGACACCGGTCATATTGGATTAGAGCCTACACATATGATCTCATTTAACCTTAATTACCTTTTTTAAGGTCCTGTCTCCATGTACAATCACACTGTATGGTACTGAGGATTAGGACCCCATTGTATGAATTTGGAGGGATGCAATTCAGCTTATAATGGCGCTAGAGAAACTTGTAGAATTTTACCAAAGTGTGGAGGTCAAGGACTGCTTCACAGAAGTGTTGAATAAACACGGATGTGAAGGATAGAAATGAACAATTAAGACATGGGGTAGAGTAAAGTATAGTTCAGGAGGAGGAAGTGGGGAGAACAAAGGCACATGGTGGACAGGGGAGCATGTGGCAGGGTTCCTAGAGTGACAGAGCACCTGGTGAGAAGGATGGCCAGAGAGGAAGGTGGGCAAGTCTGGGCAGGGTCAGGGAGGTTAGGGACCCCTTTGTCTTATCCCAAAGTAATTGAAATCCTTTGAAAATTTGAAGCAAGGGTGGTATGATCAGATTTACATTTTGAAAAGGTGATAATGACTGCTATTTGGAAAACAAGTTGGAGGAGTGCCAGAATCAATGGGGGAAAGAATACAGAGAAAAGAAAAGTAAAAAGGCATGGGACTGGACCAGGAGGAATGCCTGCATTAAATGACTGGGGAAAGAAGGATGAGCCTCTAACATTTTCCAAGAAGCAGCCCTGAGAAGGAGATAAGAAAAAGATCAGTAGCTGGAGGACCGCATGGGGTCAGGTTTTTATTTATTTATTTTTATTGGAGAGACATGGACATGTTTAAAAGTTGATGGGCAGCTGCTGTGGAAAATAGTTTGGTGGTTCCTCAAAAAATTAAACATAAAAATTACCATAAGACCCAGCAATTTTACTTCTAGGTATCCACCCGAAATAATTGAACAAAAAAATTGAACAAAAGTAGCACTATTCACAGTAGCCAAAAGGCAAAAACAACCCAAATGTCCTTTAGCTGATGAACAAATAAAATGTGGTCTATCCATACAACTAATAATATTCAGTCATAAAAAAATTACTGAACTGGGCTGGGCACAGTGGCTCACGCCTGTAATCCCAGCACTTTGGAAAGCCAAGGTGGGCGGGTTACCTGAGGTCGGGAGTTTGAGACTGGCCTGGCCAACATGGTAAAACCCTGTCTCTACTAAAAACACAAAAATTAGCCAGGTGTGGTGGTGCACACCTGTAGTCTCAGCTACTTGGGAGGCTGAGGCAGGACAATCACTTGAACCCAGGAGGCAGAGGTTGCAGTGTGCTGAGATCACACTAGCCTGGGCAACAGACTAAGACTCCATCTCTAAAAAAAAAAAAAAAAAAAAAAAAGTGAAGTACTGATACATGCTGCAAAATGAGAGGACCTTGAAAATATGCTAAGTGAAATAAGCCAGACACAAAAGGTCACATATTGCAGTATTCCAGTTATATGACATATTCACAATAGGTAAATTCATGGGGACAGAAGCAGATTAATGGCTGCTAGAAACTGTGGGGAAATTAGAGGGGAATGATTGTTTAATGAATCTGGGGTTTCCTTTTGGGTGATGAAAATGTTTTCCAGGGAACTAGATGGAGGTGGGTTGCCCAGCATTGTAAATGTTCTAAATGCCACTGAATTGTATATTTTAAACTGATTGAATTTATGTTCTATAAATTCTACTGCATTTTTTTAAAAAAAGCTGCTGGGAAGATTCTAGGTGAAAGGCAGAGAGCAGTGTTAATAAAAAGTGGTGTTTCTGATAACTTGTGAAGAAATAGAATTAAAGTTAAAGTGAAGAGATTTGCCTAAAATAAGTGTGGGATAGCTCCTTCATTATAACAGGAAGAAAGAAAAAAAGAAAGATGGGCAGATATAGATGAGTTTGTGTATTTGCTATTGAGAAGTTGAGGAGAGCCCATATTATAGCATGTATTTTCTCTGTGAATTAACATGTGAGATCACCATGTGCTGAGAGAAACGGGGCTGCAGAATGAGTTAAAGATTTAAGGATAATTTTTAAAAATTATTTCTGAAAATGTCATTGGAGAAAATGAGAAAGTATAGATCAGAGATAAGTATTAAGAACTGGTTAGGTTCAGAGCTTGCTTGATATTGGGCTTTTGAAGTTGCAAAGGAATTTATCAAACTGCCATTTTATGTGATCCCCTTGCTGTCACCCACACACAACTATGTTTAGCTATTCAGGTACAGGCATGGTGAAAGAGCTGGATAACCCAGGATTGGGGCTTTGCTGGACCTATGTGATTAAAAGATAAGATAGCAAGAGAGTTAATGGGGCTATTGAAACAAAGAATCATGAAATGAGGTTATCTCAGGAGGGAAATGAGAGAAAGAAAGAAATCGTTATTAAGAGAAAATAGAGGGATCAATGCATTGGAAATTCAGATAAAGTTGAATAAAGGCCAAGGGGTACCCGATCAACTACATTAAAAATAAAAGATATTATAAGAAGATGATGCAAGAATTAGTGATTTTGTACATGGAACAGGTGAAACAGAGGTGATGACATGAATGAGGGCCTAAACTGGACTGAAGAAGAACCTGGAAGAAGTAAAAAAAACCTGAAGGCTCAGGATATTGGGTGAGCCAGTGGGTTATCTGTGAAAATACTGGTTTCATTCATTCTTTTTTGGTAGCAACCAAGTTGGGAGCTGGATGCCAAAGCCTTTGGCTAAAGGCGGGGAATATAGCAAAGCGATGGCTTGGGTGCACATGAGATGGTTAAAAAGTAGTGAAGCCAAATGGAATGGGTCTGATGAGCAGTATTTGAGAAGACAGGTTGGAAGAATATTGCAGTAACTGGGAGTTATCGAGAGCATTAACATTACCTCCTGGCCCTAGAATAGTTGAAACCTGAGATAGACAATGACTCAAGAGTGTGTTGCATTGAACAGGGGATACACTTTAATTAATGCAGGAAGGAGGAAGAAACCCTTGAAAAAGGGACTGAGTGTACTGAGTGTATCAATCAGGGACTGGTGGTCAAGGAGATGAGAACAATTCCAAGTCTGTCATACCATGGGAATTTAATTCACGGCATTAGTTGCAAAGATTTTGGCAGGACTGGGAGATCAAAAGGTGAGAACTGAAATGGCTGAAGGATTATAAAGGGAGAAGTGGATTCTCAGTGACTGGAAGGTGCTCATGCCCATAAACCAGCCCTTGCTATTATACTATGCTGCTGGGGAAACTGGCACAGCCAGTCCTGGACCCATTTCTGCCAGGGCTAGAACCCTAACAATGTGCTGCTCTGGATGGGCTGCTGGAGTCCAGAATTCCCTGACTCTTGCTGTCATGACAATTGCCTACAACCAGAAACAGGAAATTGATCCCTCTCTCTCACCTTCTGATCTCCTACCAATGTCTCCTATCGGCAGAAGGAAGGCAGCTGATAGGGGTTCTGAGAAAAGGTGTTTGCAATTTTTCAGTCCCAGCAATGTAAATCCAAGGGGAGAAGGCTAGGTGTTGGCATTTTTAGTACATTTCTCTTTCACTTGATGGTTGTTTTGGTTAGGAATATGGAATTGAACTCCAAATTCTGAATATTGTGCAGAAAAATCTATACTTCTGAATACATTGATTTATATTTGGTAAGAGTTTCTGTGGTATGTGTTATTTTCCCCAAGCAGTGTACTTTTTTTTTTAAATCTCATAAAGGGCAGGATAATTTGCATTGCCTTTTTGAGTTGTTTGAAAAATACATTTCTCTCTCTCTCTCTCTCCCCCCCCCCCTCTCCCCCCCCCCCCCCACCCCGCTCTCTTTTAACACTTTGGTTGCTTTTGAATATTAGTGAATTCTTCCCATGTCCATTCGGATACGGGTGTGTGCTGGAGTGACTGCTCTCCATCGCATGCCTGCCTCTTCCTCTTGGACACAAGAGTAAGGAGCTGGGGGGGAAAGGGTGCAGGCAGAGAGAAAGCAAGAAAGCGCAATAACCAAGAAGGAAAGTGTGCCTGAAGGTGGGGAGAGAGGCTGGAAGAAAGGCACCAGAAGAAATCCGAGAGGCCAGCTTTAGGGGTAGGGAGTAGCTGTACTGCATATTGCTTTCTGACAAATCGGTTGAAATGTTTCATAAAAGTCCTCAACCCTTTCAGCAAATGCAGGGTTTTTGTTTTGTTTTGTCTTCTTTCTTCTGAAAAGCATATAATGGGGTTGAGAATGCAATGTTTAATTAAGGGGAAAACGGTTCAGTTCCTGTGAGTAAATTAATTTCCAGCTTTAGGCATCTTAGTGAAGTGTTTCCTAAGCCAAATGGAAGGCTCTGGAAAATAAAGACTCCCAGTAGCTGATCTGGTGAAAAGAGATTTAAGGTCTAGGATTTTCAGAGGAATGGACAAACATTTTTGGTCTTTGTAGTAAACCTGTTTTGTATTGACTAGGCAAACCAAATCAGACAAATGGGCATACTTGGTCAATTCAATTTTCCAAGACACGTCAACAGAGTTACAAGGTGACTTGCAAGTGGTGGTGATCTAGAGATCCAGGGTGAAGAGGACTTTTGGAATCTGGCTTGATATAATTATTCAAGTTGTTCCTTTTACTTGATGGATCTGTGCAGTTCAGGCCTAACATTTTGCTTTGTTTACACTGTGTATTTGTATACACTAAGGGAAACTTCATCTGCTAAATGATGTTAGGAGATGATTGAGAATAAACATTTAAAATATTTGCTCCAGTGCTTTCTATCTTGCTTTTTGGGGGGGGGGGTGCATTTTAAAACATGGGGTTATGTTAGATATAGTTGGGGGATATGGTAATAAAAAGGACAGGAAACTGTCCCTACTGAGGGTTGTAAGAAATACAGGCAATCACGATGGAGGTCAGATATCAGCAAGGCCGCTCATATAAGAAAATTCAGATGAAGGAACTTACGCAGTCAGTATTTGCTAGCTTTTGGAGGATGAGTAGGATTGAAAACGGGCAAAGGATGGGGAAGTAGGGAGTCATTTCAGAAAGAAGGACATAACATGAGAGAAGTTATGGGAAGTAAATAGATGGATTTAGCTGACTCCAAGTTCATAAGAACCTAAGTAAGAGAAACAAACAAGCACAAATAAGAAAGGTAACCAGATCATTAAAGGCTGACTTTCAGATTAAAGAGTTGGTTGGAGAAGGCAAACCCTTGGAAATAACATCAGGAGGGAAAGGAAATCAATGGTGCAGTGGCTTCTGAATCTTTTCATAGTATCTAATACTTTCATCTGTGGCTACATTAGTTGCAAGTTTCACAAGATTAACTGAAGAAGTTTACACTGTTATTAAAAAAACTAGAAAGTTGTTAAAAGTTACTTCTTAGATTTCATCTTTTAATTAAGAACAAATTATTAGCAGATCTTTGTTGTCTTAGTGTTTCAACCTTACAATAGGTAACAGAAGATGAACCAAGTAAATAGCCATGTCAGTTTACAAGCTTGTATTGCACCAAACTGTTATGAAGCAAAACAACTAAACTTTAATTTCTGCTTTCAGGAAAACTTTTTACTTATATAGCCAATCTGTCAATTCATCTCATACTAGACATGGGGTATAAAACAAGGTTATGCTTCACTTAGTCTGCATTAACACTGTTTCTTTGTATTTAAAGGGACTATTTCCTTCTTTGTTTCTTTCTGATACATTGTGCATATTTGAACAAACAGGACAGAAACATTTAGAAACAAAAGTATTTAATGGTTTTCTCATACCATTGTAAGTATAGAATAGTGGATTCCATGGAAAAGTCTGAGTTTGTGGGCTTTCTTAGGTGGATGAGGGGTTGGGAAGGAGAAGATTCAACTCCTCACAGCTATAGCATTCTTTTTTTTCCCCTTTTTTGAGACCAAGTCTTGTGCTGTTGCCCAGGCTGGAGTGTAGTGGCACAATCTCAGCTCACTACAACCTCCGCCTCCCGAGTTCAAGAGATTCTCCTGTGTCAGCCCCCTAAATAGCTAGGACTACAGGTGTGTGCCACCGCACCCGGCTAATTTTTTGTATATTTTAGTAGAGATGGAGTTTCACTGTGTTAGCCAGGATGGTCTCGATCTCCTAACCTCGTGATCCACCCATCTTGACCTCCCAAAGCGCTGGGATTTCAGGCCTGAGCCACTGTGTTCAGCTTTACAGAGTGCTTTTCAAGTGTGGCAGTCATGGACACAGACTCCTCCTTCTCCCTTTCAATGGCCCAGTTTTAGGGTTGGGTTGCTACTGCTCTCTGTAACTGTTATCTGAGACGTTTCAAATGTATCTACGTTTAGTTTTGTTGGCTTCTTGAACATTTCTTTAAAATTTGTCCTTGTGAATGTTAGCAAGGTTGGAAGCTGCCAAAAAATCTGGAAGTGGGGGAGGGAGAAGGAACTTCCTTGTGATTATTCTTTTACTTTATTGTCTGGCTCCTCCTCCACGGCCCCGCTTCTCTGTCTCTCTTCCCCATTCCTCCCTCTCTTCCTCTGCTTCCTCCTTCTTCTCCTCCTCCTTCTTTTCTCTCTCTCATACACACATACCACACACACACACACACATACCACACACACACACACACACACACACACACACACACACACACACACACATTTTTAGAGAAGAGCTGCAATTCCTCACACAATTTCCCTTCTCATCCGTCTTGAAACATTTTGTTTTCCCCAAACCCAAGACAACAACACGATGATGATGTATAGTGTGTGTGTGTGTGTGTGTGTGTGTGTGTGTGTGTGTGTGTGTGAAGTCTGTGTTGTGGAAGGGCTGAAAAGAGAGTTGACTGGAGATTCTCCTCCAGGTCTCAATCTGGCATTAGCCCATTTTTCTCTTTTCCCCAGATGGTCTTAGATAATGGAGGAAAGTAAAAGTTTTTCTTGTGTCATGAATTACGCTTTTAATTTTCACAGGCTTTTAGAACATTCTGGTCCTCTCAGTAAAAAACACTTGTGGCCTCAGAGCTTGGAGGTCGGATGTGGGGGAAATATTCCCCTCAGGCACTCTGATGTCTTTTCGCAGTGGAAGGCTGTGAGGCTCTCACAGGGGGGAGATTCCATTTGTCTGAGCCTGCAGAGTGTGAGTCACTGCTCAGGGAGGGCAGAGTTCAGCCCGAGGAGCTAGTGAGCCCTTGCTGCCTTAAAGGCACAGCACAGTGGTATCACTGAAAGGAAGAGAAAAGTGCTAGCTACCAAGTGGCTGGGCTAGTCCTCAGTAATTTCCAGCTGCATTATTTATGTGGAGGTCATTAGTAAACCTAAATTTCAGTGAAAAGTCAACCATTTACTCAAATTTCTCTGTGCAGAACAAAGAAACGCATACTGGATTTTACAAGCCTTTGTGAAACTGAGGTCACCTGTATTTTCCACATGGAGAACAAGAATATTTATTGTATGATTAAAGTTCTGATCCATAGGGGGAGGAAAATCATTTGCATGTCACGATTTTTTCCACCTCCTTAATTTTCAACCCACTCACTTCATAAATTAACAACAGGTAGCATCAATCTCTCTTCAAAATATGTAAGACGCTTGTAACCTTGGGGGGGATGGTCCTCAGGTTTCACCAGCTGGTGAGAACAGGTGTTGTCATTAACTTGAACACCCACATCATGAAGTCCAAGACTGCTTCCTTGGCTGCAGGAAGTCCAATGTGCTAAATAATCCTACTCAAAATGCATTTCCAGGGAGTGTGTAGGTATACTCATAAATACTTCCTTGTCTTTTCTTGCTGTGATGACCACTAAGTTACCCAGCAGCCTAGGGTCTTGACAGACCTGGAAATGCCTTTTGCACTTGGCATTCTGACTGCATGCATCCTGGGCATTGCTGCCAGGATTTGGACATACTGTCACTGCCATGATTGGTGCTGGAGGAGCTAGAACTCAAGGATGCTCCCACACAGGAACTATTATGCTGTCATTGTAACCTGCGGCCACTCCCGGGAAGCAGAAGGATGCCAGTTATTTCTGTGATCCTTTCAGTTTATGGGTGGGGGTGGGACAGATTATTTTCCCCTGTACTTGACAGGTTTTAGATATGTATGAAGAAGTAACTTATATTTAACATTTTTATTTGAGAAACTTTGATGTGTACTTCAATTTACTAGCTATCACCTTTAAAACTCTTTGACATGCAGAAATTATCTGGTTGATTTATCATTGTCTTTTGAAGGTTGACTCATTTGGAAATGACGTGACATTTGCATTTGAAATCAGTACTGTATTTATTTCATTGTTCCGAGCCTTTCCAAATAAATCTGTGTGTGTTTTTTTGGTAGGATAATTCTGAGAAAAATAATAATGTAGCAATCATTTAGGACTCTGTGTGTTATCCATAGTTCACAACTCTTCCAACTTCAATCTTCACAAACTTTGTTTGAAATAGCAAAATGACTATGTTCCATGGAAGGGAATATCGTACTCCAGGACCATGGCTGGAACAAGATTAATAATAGTAACTGTAAAAAATTTAAGAACAGACAACAGAATTTTACCAATGTTTCTTCATTTCTAATATCTTTAATAAAGAAAGATAATAAAACTGATCTTAAATGTAGAGGAATTAAAGTCTTCATCATGAAGATAAATGCATGGAGTCAGGAAAGGCTGAGACTGGTTCATATTCTCTAAGTTGTGGTTTAGGATTAACGTAAGGACATATACTACACTACAGTTTTTAAAAAGATGCTATGAGTGATATTCTTGATCAGTAGTACAGGCACTGTATCCAAGATATTTTCTATTATCCTTATACTTGATACCCACTTAGATCGCTATATGTAGAATTTAGACTACCATTGATCAAAAAGAGAAAAGTATGAAATAAAAACTACAATGCTATTCACGGTCTCAAATGGCAGCCACCATAACTTATCTAAACTCAAAATATAGGAAGGAAAGACTGTCATATAGTAAACTTCTATTAAGTGCCTACTGTTTGTCCCACACTTTTCTGTTTCTTTACCTGAATTTAATCACTTACACATCCCAATAGCTCCTTGAAGTAATGGACAATAAAATAGGCCCAGCAGTTTTAAGCAGTTTGCCCCAAACCTGGAGGTAGATGGTGGAGGGCTAGCATACAAACCACAGCGGTCTGGTATGGGAACACATTCTGAATCACCATGGATACCTTTGGATGTGAAATGTGCCTGAAATGATGAAAGTTTAGCAGAGAAAAGAACTGAAGGTCACAATAATCTCCTAACAGAGAAAGCATGTCTTAGTGAACCAAAGACTTTGTACTGCAAACATCTTGTTTTACAGGTAGAGAAACTGTAGCCAAGGCAGCCCAGATGACTTTCCGCTAGTGGCAGAAAGAAGACTGGAGATGAAGTAGGTTTTCCTGACATTCATTACTTCCACCAACGTTTGTTGTCCCAAGCACCTTTTTTAGGTATTAAAGAGAGAGAACAAGACAGATAAGGTCCCTGCTGGTAGGAAGATTACACCATGACCAGAACAATGATTTGACATTTGAATAGACAGCTAAGTGGAACACCCATATTAAAATATTAGAACGTGGGATGGACTATGGGCAGGGGAAGTGGAGAAGCTTTATATCAATTCTACTCCTTTTTATAAATGAATTCACTAATGTTCAGTGGCATTAAATAACATGTCTAATTCATAAATATTAGAGACAAGATTCAAACCTTCACAATAGATGGGGTTGGGGGGACATGGAGAGAGACAGAGAGAGAGAGAAGAGAGAAGTAAGAGAGTAAGAAGGACATCACAGACTCCTGGTTAGGGAGTAGCCCTTAACATGAAACAATAAGTCTGGTTGGAGCAAGATGACAAGTTAGATTGTTAGATTTCCTGGAACCAGAGATACCCTTTTTTAATTTTCTTTTTTGGCAGAACCCAGACAGCCCAAAGAAGCCTATCGTTTTCTTTGTGCTTAATTTCTTTAGAAAGTCAAACTCATGGATGAGCATTCGGTTCAGGTTCTTCAGCTTTAGGTCAGGGAATCTGATGTTAGGGAATATCTACCACTCTGGTAGCTGCAGAGGAGAGGCAAAAACACTAGAGCTGTGGACAAACATGCCACCTCCAAAAATTAAAAACAAAAGAGTTTATCATATAGGTGTGTGAAGATTCACTTTACTCCAAAAGGTCAGTTCAGCTGTACCACTTTTATATAGCTCTTTGGAAGGAATCAGCAAAGGCAGTCTCTCTAGGTCTAATTACTAGAATAAAGTATCCATTTCTGAAGGCAATTTGTAAAATCATCCCTCCAAAAGTCTCCCCATTTGGTTGACAAATTAGAAAAGGAGCCCCATTTGGATAAGGCAGCCCTGAGTCAGGTTTCTTGGATGGGTGGGCTGTACCACTGCTTAGGGTCCTGGTCCCTAAGAGCCAGATTTAAAGAGCCAGATGGGAGTGAGATCTGAACAACTCACTCTCACTTCCTACAGTTCTGTAAGGGTAGGGCGTAGGAACTAGAATGGGGATGTTGTTTTTCCCTGTGAGAATTGCTATTGATCCTGTGGAGGGTTTCCCAGCCAGGAGACTCCATCACTCTGGCCTATCCCAAAGCTCACTCACCTCCCTTTCGAAGCTAACGTGGCAGAGCTGGCCGGGAGGTGGTTACTGGCTCAGAGCCCTGAAACACTGAGTCATTCCTAGGATGGCTGGGACTAGAGGCACCATTCCAGACACTTCCACGTTGTCTAAAAGAAAAAAAAAAAACAAAAGTCTCCACCACCCAGCCCAAACTGTTAGAGGCAGATTCCTTGGCTCTGAAATGAGACCCATCCTTTTATGGAAGGCCATTCCACCATAGAGGAAAGCCAGGGTTCTTTTTCTATTTTTTACAGAACAGGGAGAGACAGTCAGGGGTGAGAGATGAAAGGGGATGGCTGAAGGGAACTGCACCTTTTTTCCTGAAATTTTTGCATGTACATGATCACTCTTAGCTTCTAAAGACAGCGAGGTGAGCTTCCTGGCCGATATCCTCCAGTGTTGATCACTTTTATGAAGCCCCCAGTGCTGTACTAGTGCTATGGACTAATCAATTCATCAAAAAGCATGAAGTTTGTGATTTCAGAAGAAACAGGACAATATATATTGCACATAAAATCCGGTAAAAGACAACCCAGCATGGCCAACAAAAATAGGCCATTGCAGCTGTGCTCTGGCCGAGTGTTTATTTATTGGAGAAGAGAAAGGTACAATCAAGAAAAGGGGGAATCATGTCAGGATGTTATTGGAGTCAAGCAGATTGACTGTCTGGAGTGACATCCCTAGATGTGTAGAGTAGAGGCTAGTGATTGGGTCAGAGGCAAAAAAACATTGGAGGCATGGACTTAGAGTCCCAGTATGGATTTTAAATTGAATTCCAGGTTTTGCTGCAATTAAAAGCTACTGTAAGGTTTTGAGAAGAGAAATGGTATGATCAAATCATTAGAGCAATGTGATTTTTATTTTAATTAGGAAACACCACAGGGACGGGAGAGATGAGAGGATTAGCTAGTGAGGTAATTCACTAACCAAATAAGTGTTGGAGCCAAGGAGGTCATTCTTAAATTGACAAATTAAAGCTACAGTGTTGTCTCACATTATAACAAGAGGTTTTTACTGTTACTATTATTAATTTTATCTGATTCAGTTACCTTGTTAGTTCTGACAGACTTGGATTGACAGCTTGATTAGCTTCCTTTTATCTGTCCAGAAACACCAAAATTATACCATTTTATCAATTTATGCCTTTATATGTGGCCATGGTTTAGGCAAAGTCAAGAGAAAAATGTCTAGACTAAAGGTGGTGACCGAATTATTTCTCTATCTTATTTGAAAAGAAAGAATCCACATTTTTCTTTCTCATCATCAGCCCTAGTCCTTTTGGGGGATTTTAGTCTAAACTCTGAATGTGCTTACCAGCTGGGAAAAATTTGACATTTACTTGATTTTGTCCCTTGGAAGTAAAAAAAAAATGGCAGCTTTATTAAACACCAAGTCTGCTTATTTATTTCTTCAATCCCTCCCCAGGTTGCAGGCTCTTTTCAAAGCTCTGATAGACCTCTAACCAGTTTTCTAAAGGTAATTTCCCAAAGTGCTGCCTCTAGCCATAGAAAATGCCACGTAGGTTTCTGGATTTATAAAGGCTGAGAAAGCCATTTTGGTTACATTTACAGTTTTTTCTGTGGTTCTGGGTGGTAACGTCCAATTGCCAACATTATTCTTTCCTTCTTCTGGGAAGAGCCATAATTATACTTGGCTTGGTTGACACAAAGCCCTCTGAAAAATATGAAGCTGATCCCTCTAGTGTTCTTTTGTGAAGACTACATACAGTACAGAATGCCGAAGGGAGGGAAAGAGCAGCACAATGCCACAGACAACAGCTCTGAAAGTTAATTTGTTCTTAAAATGACATTAATAAAATGACTTGCAATGACAATTCTGTGTGCTGCATAGAGTATTTACAAAAGAAAATGTTGATACTTTTAAACAATTCATGTATGTATTGCAGGTGTGCAGTTGGCTACCATTATGGGAGAATGTATGGCATTGAGAATTATCCGAACAGATAATAAACAATTTAAATAACATTGTCCAGAGTTATCAGAGGTACAGAGGCAATGTAAACTTGCCTCGTTTTCAGAAATGAATTTACTCCACTGGTTAGGATTGTCTGACTATATTCATAGGCTTTTTCTGGTCATAAACAGAGAAGAAGAGATTTTATATATTTCTACGTTCTGTTTCTGATGTTCCCTGATGTTCAATAAAAAGAGTATGCTATCTTCTTTATGTTTTTCTTTGACATTTTCTTCTACTTTCAGACATTTATTAAACAGCTATTCTATTCCCGACACCGAAGATACAAAAATGATAAGATAGACTCATTTTTCTCAATCAACTACATAATTTCACTGGAAGGTAACTTCTAACTACAATAGAGATGTATGCAAAGAGCCTGGGACGGGGAAATGCTTTTAATTATTAATATTAGCAAAGGGGATGAGATATTTAAACTGGGTTTTGAAGAATGACTGAGAGTTAGAATTCTTAGATTGAAGATGATTCATGATTTGGCATCTTTAACTAACAACTTGGTTGGGTCCAGGTTTTAGGGAGAGCTGTGGCATGGCGGGCTGCTGTGCAGCCTTAGCTCCTCCTGCAAGCCACCTCAGGATTAGTCCAGTGTCTCTTCCAGTAGCTCCCACCCTTCACATTAAGTAAAAAAGAGCTAAGCCATAGAAATGTCAGCATACATTTTAATGAACATAAAATAAAATGTGGAAGAATCATAGGGATCTATATTTGGACTGCTCCTATAATTTGGAGCAGAAAGAGGAACTGCAAAACAAAACTAAGTGAAATAGTGAGAGTAGAACCAAACTCATTGTGCAGCTAAAACCAGGTCCTGATTGAGGGAGTCAGGCTCTATTTGATGATTTTTAAGAGCCCTTCCAGTTCTAAGAGTCCATGAGTCAATTTTCAGAATTATTATCCCAAGAACTGATTGTCCCAGAGAGCCTAGGTAACCACATATCCATTTGAGATCCTACCACACTGATATTTCCACCAGGTGTTGCCTAACAAGTCTGGTATAAAAAAAGACCCCCAACTGACAAGATAATCTGAACAGTGACACTGATATGAAAGTTCACTGCCTGGAAGACATTGAGGCAGTTCTCAAAGGCTTTTAACTCTGACTCACTTGGGCTATAGTTTTGCACATTGAGATCATTTTGTTCATAAGTAAAATATGTCATCTGCAGTTATTTACATTTTACATGTACCATCAAAACCAATTCATAGTCATAAAAGTTGAAAGCATATTAAGGGTCTTAAAATATGTAGAATGCAAAATTGCGCTGTCATTCAGTATGAATGTCAGTATGGTAAAAAAAAAAAGTTCTTATAGGCAGTTAAAATATTATTGTTTTATTGAGACTTTAGTATTTCAATAGCTCCCTAATCTTACAACAAAACATGGTTTAATGGCAAAGGCACCAGAGTATCCAACTAAGGAAATTACTCAAGTGTAAAATGCCATAAGAGGCAGTGCTGAAGCACATATTAAATAGGAGAATTGAGAACTACAGATTTAAATTGATCATGCTCATTTCTGATTCTCACAGTTCTTTGGACATCAGGGTTTCTTTTGTAAAACCTTTCTTCTAGGCTGTGAGTTCCCACTGGCATCTTCAGCGTGCCCTAGTGTTTTTAGCCTCTTCTCTACTACATTCATCACAGTGTAGACTGTTGCATCCATCCTTCCAGTGTAAGATAATTTTTATACATGCTCTCAGAACAAATGGGTCCTAAATTAATCTGGGAATCAAAATTTGAATATTTAAAAGGAGATCTGCATTTTGTAGTGGGCATATACACTAATTATAGAAGGAGTATGGAAAATGAGAGACTACATATCTTGAAACAGGGCACAAGTTCATTATGCTCTTGAAATCTAAGGATGTTTTACACCTGAATTTCCCAGAGACCTACAGCCTTTGTAGATAAATGAGATCATACCAATGGTCATTTTTCATGAATGATGTTGGACTTGAGAATTTCCAAAATGCCCATCTTCTACCAGACATTTTAGAAAGTGTCTCTAGGAGATGTCTCCCATGTGTGAAGGAATAAGAAACATCCCTTGACCTGCAGCTGTACTTCTGCATACTGCAGGGACTTTCTTTCTGCTATGACCTGCATTTTAGTTCCCCATCCAGTGATGCTAGTGCTTTCCTAGGTGTATTAGCTACTGTGCCTGACACTGCTGATTTTTACTGGATATTGGCACAGCTTCTTTAGAATCCTTGAGATGCCAAATCTAGGAAGAGAAAGAAGAAAGGCAGAGAGAGAGGAAGGAGAGAAGGAAATATTTTTCTTCCTGATTTTGTTTCATGGTTGACAGTGCTGTTTATGCCTTGGTATGTTATGTAGTAAAACATTCTTTGAAGGTTTTGCTTACAGCTCTTTCTCATTGAGACTCAACCTTCTCAATATGCATAGAAAAAAAGCAAAAGGTAAATTTGGGATACAGAGTTATTTTTATATTATTTTCAATACTTAAATATTTCATTTAAAAATCTGAGTAGGTATTAACTTTTACTTAAAAAAGAAAGAAAAGCATCTATAACTTAGGGTTCTGAGCTTTAGTATGATGTCCCCAAACTAAAACTTGACAGGGAAAACCAAAGTCAGTTTACCATTCTGAGTTAACAATTTTATCAATTATTGATTTGTACCCCATTTATACATAAAGAGAGTTTGATGGCATCTATAATAATCAGAGGAAAGCCAAGGTTAGAAGTGAAAGATAAAGCCCAAAGAAAAGGAGAGTAGAAAGAGTGCTCAAGGAAGAAATAAAAGTAATTTACCCTGATAAAAAGGAATCTAAGAAGACTAATGGAAAAAGACCTTGTCACAGAGGAAAATGAGAAAGAAGGAGGCACTGTTTACATCAATAGGTAGTTCTCTGTCTTCATTTTCAACAGCACTATATTGTGAAATCCTGCTAGCTCTTTGATAGCTCACCTCGAGGGCTAAAGTAAGGAATCCAATTACTTTTCTAGTAGCTGTAGTGACGATCAACTATACTGTGGCCTTTGGGGACAGTATTTGTATCCTTTGACAGCAATTAATGAAACCAATAAATCAATTAGTTAAATTAAATTAAGGTCCACCCAGCTGTTTCCACAGCCTATCCATGTGTAACTAAATGTGATTATAAGGGTGCCCTTGACGTAAAACGGATACAATTCAAGTGATCTTTGCTGTCTCTATGTCCTAAATGTACCCCCTTTATATAATTATAGTTATTCTACTTTTGTCTGGGCTCTGTATTGGAAGAACTTTGCTTGGGGGAGAGGTCTTGATAGAGACAGCAGAAATACTCTTTGTACGACTGAGTGATAAGCGACAACACCAGGCACCAGTTCTTTCTGTTTATTTTTTTCTTGGAGTTAATATATCTCATTTTTCTTCAAAAATAATCACTGTATCAATACCCATTTTCAGTTTCATGGAGGAGATCTTCTCTTCTTCGACAATGCTGACTCCTCCAACTTCTGCCTTTTTCTCTAGGACTTTCTGATTGCTCTCCTTCCTTCACTGGACCATGATGTTCCTCTGGTTAACTTCATTTTGTTTCCCTACTTCCCAAAGAAGTAAACTGTTTCCCCTGCTTCTGCTTCTTCCCCACCTCCACGCATCAGCGTTCTTATATCTCCAGCCACTCTTCTTCATGTTATCAATTGCCTACATGATGAGTAGGCAATTGTTCTACTCCACTGATAATGACAGTGTTAGCTTGTCCCCACCCTGGATCCTCTCCTTGACTTCTCTCTAGACTTGAACACACTGGACCAATCTTTCCTTCCCAAGCTGCTCTGAGATTAGCCATGCTACATATAACCACATCCTCTCTTTACTTGTGTGAATATTTTTTATCACCTTCATTAATTCTTACATTCATAAATTCCCTCAATGTCCATTAAATATCTATCAAGTACCCACTTGGAAGGCATTGTTTTAGGTCCCAAATATAAATAAGACATGCCCTTGAGCAGCTCTTAGGATAGTAGGGGAGGCAGAGATGCCAGAGAGCTATAATGTGGCTGAATTGTAATAAAATCTTCTGCTACAAAGATATACAGGAAGAAGATGATGATTTTTCCTGGATGTAACAGAGAAGGACAAGATAGATGATATCTATATTGAGTGACCAGGATAAAAAGAAGAGATAAGCTATTTCAAACATGGAGAGTAGGATGTGTAGAGACCTGGAGTTATAAAATCTGATATGGAATTTGGTGACTTTGAGAGTATTGTCTGTGGAAGATAATGTTGAAAATGTAGGCTGTAGTGAGACTCCGAAGAGCTTTGAATGCTGCACTAGAGTTTAGGCTTTTTCACTAAATGTATGGGTTAAGATTTTTGAGAAGATTCACATGCTCTTACGTGAGTTGCAAAAGACACTTGTCAGCAGTGTGGGGAATGGATTGGAGTTAGGGGGACCATTAAGAAGCTCATTTCAATGGTCTAGGAGAGAAATGATTAGGACCCGAACCAGGATAGCTTCAGCGCGAATAGGTACTAGACAGCTTGTGCAGGAAAAATAGATAAAAGATAGTGCTGATTTGATGTTGAGAATTGAGGATAGAGAAAAACAATTTAAAGATAACTCCCATGTTTCTGAAATAAATTTTAGGAGCTGTCATGTCCCTGTGCAAATGTTTCAATACATTCTCACTGTCTCTTTGCAGTGTTTGAAATAGAGTTTCTATATCAGTCAACGTTCTTTTGGTTATAAACAAAAGAAATGGACTCTGCCTAATCAGTCTGAGAAAAAAAAATATTTCAAAGTATACTATGGTTTCTCACAAAGGTCAAGAAAGGTTTGAACAATCCAGCATCATGACAGGCAGAAATCAAAGTAGTGACAGGTATCTCAGATAAGGAACTCATGAATATTTTCTCTAGGATTCTATTATTGAAGTAAATGAATTCCCACAACCCTAGGCTCTCAGTTCAAATCTGTATACACTTGGGGTCTGAATGAAGTCTCAGTTTCATTCAGCTGAGACTACAAGAGCAAGGTCAGACTGTACAACTCTGGCCACTAGAGGTCATATCCTTGTGTTCAAGGTCAGCCTCTAAAATAGAGAGGGGTCTTTGGGAGCTGGACAGATACTCCATGGGTGGGGTGTTCTATATGTCCTGAATTGTTTTATATCATGTATTTTTTCCTGGAAAAAAAATCACAAAAATACATAAGCAGTTTCATAAATGCTTTGAAAATTATGCACAAACCCTTATTAAGAATGCTTTCTCTTAAAAAATAAAGTTCACACTTCTTAGCCTGACTTTTGAGGACCTTTGTGATTGGACTTTAAGAGCCTCTCACTGGTCTTGTATCTCACTCTTTTTTCTTCAAACACTCACAGTTAAAAAACAAATTACTTTCCAAACTCTGAACCTTTAATCATTTCTTTTCTTTATAAGGAATGTCCAAATCCTCTTATTGAAACTAGGAAAAATCCTACTCATCCTTTAACGGCCGAACTGAAAACCTGTTTCTTTTATGAAGTCTTCTTTGACTCATCCATCAACACAGGAGTGACGCCCCCTCTCTTCTTGTCACTTTAATACTTCATACCTATTTTTCTCAAGAGATTTATTACTTTCTTCTTTCCATTATAGTTTCTATATAGCTTGTCTTTGCTTATAGATTCCAAGATGATCAGACACAGAAACTGGGTGTCATTCAGCTTTATGCCTTGCACCTGTAGTGTTCTCTGCTTGTGTGGGACACTCAATACATGCTTGTCAAATGAGTGAAAGGCTACTTACTGGGGAAGAAAGGACCCCTGTCTAATTTTATCCTGCTTGTATTTTTACAAGCTCTTCTTTTCAGAGGAATGAGGGTTTTGTTTGTTTGTTTGTTTTTGTTTTTTTCTTATTTTTCTTTTTATTATGCTCATTTTCTTGGGCTTTGTGTTTTATCTCTGCTTGTTTCCTGGCAAATTCTATCTTATTCTCCTTTTTCTTTTCATTTTCCCCATCGCGTTAAAGTTTCCCCATTTTAGTTTTCTAAAATTATTATTATTTTGAATGACTTTCTTGTTTTCATTTGTCCTAAAAACCTCAGCCTTTACTTTGGCTTTATTATTCACAGGAGAGAAAAATCTGATCATTTACACAGCACTTTCTCCTAAGTGAAAAGCATTGTTTCCAGATGCACTAAAGGGGAGCTATAAAATCACAGAAAACTGTGACTGATATTTACATTTTAAACAGCAGTGTTTTGCTCATTCCCACTCTACTCCAATGTTTTTACTCCCTTAAAAATGATGGATTTAGAGATCACCACTAAAATATTTAAATTAACTTGAGCTGAATGAAAGAGTCCCTTCTCTTTGTTTCAAGTGCAAAACCACACTTGCAAAATGGCCTGATAGGAATCTTTTCTCTGTGTGAACTCTTTCCTCGTGGAACTGGGATTGGGGGTGGTGGGGGGTTGTTATGCCATGCATGGAAAAACAGCAACCTCTGCTGGTGGGAAGGCCTCTGAGGCTTGAGAAGCCTGAGTGTGGAGAGTCAACAAAGCTTTGGAAAATTCTTGGCTAGCATATCCCCTCCAGATTGGAAATCAATTCGAGATTTCTAATGATTACTGCTCATGCTATAACTGAAACTTAGTTAACTTCACAACACTGAAAATCAGTAATAAATCTTTCTATTCTTCTTTTTTCGCCTCCTCCAGGACTTTCCTGTTAAAAATTGCTGTTATTCTTAACTCTCATGGAAATTCTCATTATGTAAAATTTTTATTATGGTTCCACAGCAATGTGTGTTGGTTCAATGAGAGCAACTTGATGTCATCATTATCATTAAATACTTCATTAGAAACCAGCTATGGCAGTGTTCTTGGGTTCTCTGTGTAGCTGCTTTATTAGGGAACCCATCTCATACATTGATGTCTTCTTGGTATTTACACACCCTTGGCTGGGGTCCACAACCAGCCGTCATTAAATGAAATTTCCATCTGCAGCAAATATGTGTGAAAATGAATGTATCTGTGTTTATTAGAAAAATATGGTACTTGACATTTTATTCTGTCTCATAAAGACCACGTTGGCTCAGCTTGCCTTCTCCTACTTTGGATGTCTGTAAGTTAGTTGACTCACCCCAAATTATTGGCTTTACCATGCTACTCATGGAATCTTGCAAAGTGGCATCTCTCTCTGGGGCTGGAGGGGACGTAAGTTGCAGTAGAGTTAAAGACAAATAATCACTGGGTAAGTATACTGACTTTTATAAGATTTATGAATTGCAAAATCTCATCCATCCATCTCTGTAATTATCAAGCACGCATAGTTTGTTGTTGTCATGACTGACATATTTCCCAGAGGGACCTTCTGCTATATGAAGGAATATGAAGATAGGAGAATATTCCACAGGATTTTTCAATAGGAAAGTCCTCAGGAAGTTCCATTTGTAGGTATTTTCATATGAACTTGATGGGTTGGCAGTTTCTTTCATTAGCATGCTTCAAGGACTGTAGTCCATGCTATTACTCTTTATCTCTAGCTCATTAGGAATTAAAGAAGTTCCCAGTATCATATCAGCACATTTTCTTTTTTTTAATTTAATTTTTTTTATTGCATTTTAGGTTTTGGGGTACATGTGAAGAACATGCAAGATTGTTGCATAGGTACACACATGGCGGTGTGATTTGCTGCCTTCCTCCCCATCACCTATACCTGGCATTTCTCCCCATGCTATCTCTCCCCAACTCCCCACCCCTTGCTGTCCCTCCCCTATTTCCCCCCCAACAGACCCCAGTGTGTGATGCTCCCCTCCCTGTGTCCATGTTTTTTCATTGTTCAACAACCGCCTATGAGTGAGAACATGCGGTGTTTGATTTTCTGTTCTTGTGTCAGTTTGCTGAGAATGATGGTTTCCACGTTCATCCATGTCCCCACAAAGGACTTGAACTCATCGTTTTTGATGGCTCATAATATTCCATGGTGTATATATGCCATATTTTCCCTGTCCAGTCTATCATCGATGGGCATTTGGGTTGGTTCCAGGTCTTTGCTATTGTAAACTGATCAGCACATTTTCTAAATTTCAAATTAGTTTCAGTTTAAGGCATTTTGTTTTAAGAATGATACCCATTTTTTTCTCAGGAGGCCTGAAGCAGATCTGAACAAAGTCTTGGTTTATAAAAATTTTTTCTTTGCTCTGGTTTCATGGAGAAGGCTAATATGTAGTAACTAATATCTGCATATATCCTTTTGCCTTATAATCACAACCACATCCACTTACAGTTCTATATTCTAATTTCTTTATGATGAAGCAATTAGCATTAAAGCATCCTGAGCTTATTATGATTACAGTGTCTGCTATAATCATAGTTAGTCGTAACTATAATTATCATCACAAATATAGTGGCTATTAAACTAAATTTTAATAACTCACTCTATCATTAATATAATTGTTATTGTTAACTTCATCCCCTCCTATAAGCTGCATAATAATGAATAATTGACAAAGAAGTGGAAATATGAATCACAAAGCACAGAATAAGAAATCCCATTCCCTGTACTAACAGAGTAAGTACCAAAAGCTTACTTATCAACTTAGAGTTTGAGACTCAACACATTCTTCTCAATACCAATAGTTTTATGAATAATATTAAGTCTGCCAAGTAAGCTTCTGCTTCAGAATCTATTTAAACTATAATACAAATTGGTATAAAACTAATAGAACAAGCCTGAATTGGATTGGGCATCTAGGTCAGCATCAAGCCATATGGAGCAGGAGGGAGAAAAAGAAAAATTTTCTTTTCTTTCTTGGAAGCAAGGCTGATGATAAGCCAAGTTTAATAATTGTGAAATTTTCTCAAACCTCCAGTTCTAGTTCACTACAGTGGAATCTCACCTAAATCGTGCAAGGATGGTGAGAAAATGGCTATTTCATTTCCACTTAAGATCACTGAGCAGAGGAAATAAACGTAAACCTTGGAAATGGTCTTCCAGCCACATGTCAGGGGCTTGTTCTTGCCTGTAGCTGGCTTCTTCCTTACGTGGCTCTCAGCATTTGAGAGTGCCAGGAGTTGCAGTTCTTCCAGTTGTTGTAAAAGATTCTGGGGTGTCAGGGAAGTCTGGAGGTTAGCAGCTTTTGCGCCTCTATTATTCTTCACTGTTAACTTACCGTCTGCAATTCTGTTTCCACAGTCTCTCCTACATCTGCCCTCTACCGGTCATTCTTAGTAACCCAGTTTAGTGCTGGCTTTTCCATCTCTTGGGACTACTGTTGGAAATTTCATACTTCCATACTCTCCTCTTCCCATCTCCAATTTTTCACCTATACTGCTCCTGATTTTCTCTCCCGCCAGAACATTAATTAATAATCTATTCTATCTTCAACACTGTGCTATATGGTGCTATCCCCTTACTTAAAAATCTTTACAGCTTTCTTTTGCCTATTTAATAAATGTCCAAATACACTCAGTAAGGCTACTCTCCTAGAATTATCTCCTAGTATGCTCCATCCTAAATGCTATGACTCAGTAACATGGTTCTCTGAATGTATCGCACATTTCCACATCATTTTATGTTTTTTTAAAGCTGTTTCCTCTGCCAGGAATGTTTTCCCCCTTATTTTCCTGTCAAATGCTTGCTAGTTGTTCAAGACCAAATTTAAACATTTTTTTTTCATGAAGTATTTCCCAATTGCTCCTCGCATTCGCCTTAAAGTAGGATTAGTGGCTCTTTTCTGTGTCTTTCACTTATACCTTTACTGCAGTCCTTCATCTATTACATATTTCAGTCATCAGCTATGTGGCAGGCACTATGATAGACGTGGAGGATGAATGACACCGGCAAAGACCCTGTCCACAAGGAGCTGATCTTCTTTTATTTTGGCCTGAGCAACTACAATGATAGATTTGTCAGCTACTTGAGAAGGGCCATGAGGGGAAACAGGGCTGGGGGTAAAATCAAGAATTCAATTTTTGGAATACAGTTAAGAGATCTATTGTAGAATAAGGTGACTATAGTTACTACTAATATATCACGTTTTCAAAAATTGCCAAGTAAGATGATTTTAAATGTTTTCATCACAAAATGATATGTATATGATACAATGTGTATATGACTTATTTGAGCCATTCTTCATGTATACATATTTCAAAACATCTAGTTTCACACAATGAATATATATATAATTTTTATTTAATTATATAATATATATATATAGTTTTTATTTAAATAAATAATTTTTTTAAAGAATTCAGTTTTTGACCTGATTGTGAAATGCTATTGGATATACACATAGAGGCACAATGTGGCTACATGAATGAGTCTAACATACAGCTGAAAAGGTATGTATTTGGGAATTGTCAAATATATGTCTAGAAGCCTCCTTAAAGTCATTAGATGAATGAGATCTCCTGGGAGAATGAGAAGAGAAGAATTCTGAGGACTAAACTGGAGGTCACTTGAATGCTGGAAAGACAAAGAAGAGCCAGCACAGGAGATCAGGGGGAGCAACCAGTGAGATGGAAGGAGACCCAAAATACAGGGATAAATGAAGAAGGTGTTTTAGGAAGGAAGGTTGGACCCAACTGTGTCAGAGTTTCTGATGATTTGAAGATGATGAAGTCTAAGAATTTATCTTCGAATTGGTAATGAGCTGGTCATTGGGGACTCCACCAATAGTTGATTTGTGAGGTCAAAAGCTGAACAGGAGTGAGTAGAGGAAAGAAAGAAAAAAGAGGAAGCAGAGGCAGCAAGTATAGACACTTATTTCTAGTGTTGTAGTGTCAAGGAGGTAGAGAAGTCAGGCAGTTGGTGGCAGGAGGAGATATGAGTGGGAGATCCTATGTTTATTTGCATGATGGTGGACTGACCTAGTAGCGATGGAAAAGGTCGTGTTATGTATGAGAGAAAGGACAATTGCGCAGCAGTATCCTTCAATAGGTAAGAAAAGGGTTGTAGAAGCACTGACCATTGATTCATTTTAATTAGGGGGAGTGCAGAGTAGATGAGCCCAGATGCAAATATTTTGGTACATTTGGTAGTAAAAATGGTGGCAGTGGCTGTGGAAATTCTCACTTTTTTTTTCTTTTTTCCTGAGTGAAGCAAAAAGCCAGTTCAGTTGAGAGTGAGAAACAGGGAAAAGGCTTAGAGGTTTGTAGAGGGAAAAGAAAGAGTAAAATAATGATCTAGGAAAAAAGAGAATCCATCTTCCTTTTATTCTATTTCTTTTAAATTCTATCTTTCCCACTGGAACTCCCCTCACTGAACTTCCAGCAGGGTCTTTTCCCCAGAGAAGGGTCTTAAAAAATATTGCTTGCATTAATTAATTGGAAGCTCTTCTCTTTCAAATCTGGACCTGGGGGGGGTCAATGGTTCAAGGCTGTTTCAGAGGCTTTGGATAGTTAGACCACTCTCCCTTGTAAAGTTTACCCACAACCCCTTCCATCTTTCTGAATTTTAAAGTAGTAATTTAGCACACTTGCATCTGAGCCACATTTTGCAAAAATATGTTTCTGTTGACATCAGATGAGAGTTGAGTTGTGAAATACATCTCTTTAAAAGATTAACTATGCTTCCAAAAAGGCTCTTTGTTGTGAGATTTGCTACCAGATGGGAAATTCTAGGCTCTGAGTGTTAACAGTATTCTTGTGATTGCAGAAAAATAGCTTCATTTTGTGTAAGCAAAATGAACATATACATGTGAAACATGATGACATTGTAAGTAAATATGCAAATAAGAACGAAAAAACAGTTAAATTGCTTATGGAGTAGAGAAATGAAAATGGAAGAAGGTTGTTTGTTAATTAACCAGAGCATGCTTAGAAAATATTCTCTTTACCACTTGCTTTCCCAGCATGGTTTCAGGAGCTGGGCTGGCAGAAGAAATATTTGATACAGCCCTAATTCTCAAAGATGGTACAGTTTTGGAGAGAAGCAGTCCTTGTTTTAAAGCATTGGAAAAGTGCTAATATAAGGTGTAGCAGCAATTTTGAAAGCAGCAGAAATCTAGTTTGGGCTGATTTAGTTAGGAAAGTCTTCCTGGAGGAGGCAGGCCTTACACATTGGCAAATTCTTATTTCTTTGAGTGTAACTTTTGTTTGGAGGCTTGCTTTGATAAAGCGGAAACTCTCTGGCTTTAAACTTCTATTATATTGGGCTTTCTCTCAAATTAATTTTCTATGGGCATAAATTATGTCCCTTCAACTGCCATGTTCATTATTCAACAGACATGTTTAGAGCCTACTAAGTGGCTTGGCACTATGGGTGCCCTTGTGAACAATTTGGTACCTGCCTTTGAGAAAATCATAGTATATTAGAGGTCAGCTAGTATGCTTCCTGTTTTTTTTTTTAACTCAACTATAGTAAAAGTTTCCACTTCTTGCTAAACTATATCTCAATTGTTTTCCTCTCTTCAAGAAAAATGTCTTTTTAGGTTGATCTATAGAAGGTACTGGCAAAAACACTTGCCCAATAAGGTGCCTGAGCTGCTCCTGGATGGGGAAGGTTGAGGAGTTATAAGGAGCATCTGCTGGGTGTTCACCAGGTGAACCTATTTTAAATTTAGTGTCTAAGCAGGAGATGAATTTCTTTTCAGAATGGGCTTCTCCTCCCCCTTCCACTGTAGAAGATGCTAATTGTTGAGAAGCTTCGCTTGCAGCAGATTCTGGGCTCTTATGTATAGAAGAACAAGGAAAGACTGATCCTTTTCAGTTAGCACACATTTATCAGTCACCTATGATGTGCAAGGCACTAAGACAGACGAGGAGGATGCACAACAATGGCACAGGGTCTGCCCTCCACATGCTTATATAGGTTGAGGTATACCTTATCTGAAATGCTTGGGACCAGGAGGGTTTGGGATTTCAAATTCTTTAGAATTTTGGAATATTTGCATATACCAAATGACATGCCTTAGAAATGGGACCCAAGTCTAAACATGAAATTCATTTATGTTTCTTATGCACCTTATACACATAGCTTGGAAGTAATCTTATGTAATATTTCAAAATAAATTTGTACCTGAAACAAAGTTTTGATTGCATTTTGATTTTAACTCATCACGTAAAGTCAAGTGTGGAATTTCCCACTGTGGTGTCACATTGATGCTCAATGTTTTGGATTTTGGAGCCTTTTGGATTTCAATTTTTTAAATTAGCTATTCTCATTATGTAGTCTATTACAGACAATAAGTAAATAGAGAGATACAAAATAGTTTGTGTACTGATTATCATTATGAAGAAAAACAAGCTGTGTAAAGCAGAGTAAGGGGGAATGAGAGAAAAAAGGAGAGGCGGTGCTATTTTGGATTGAGTGCTCAGAGAAATCCACTCTGATGATGTGAAATTTGCACAGAGACATGAAGAAAGCCAAGTAATGAGGAGCATGTGGGTCAAGAAAGAAGCTCATTCCAGAAAAGCAAGTGACTTAAGGAAGGCTAGGAACATAGGCACTGTCCAACCAGCAGGTGCAAAAGATGACCTCTGCAGGAGGCTGGCATGGCTGGTGTGGCCGGTCGTGTGACTGGAGGGGACAGTGGGGAGGGGATGGCAGCAGCAACCTGCAATGTGGGACTCACAGAAGCACAGTATGAACCAGCCAGATTTCTCTTCTTAGCCATGCTGGCCGAATATCTCCTATCTCATGTCAAGGACTTGATTTCTTGTAGAGTTCTGACTCTGTCATCTCAAAAAGCCCTCTTGTTATTTTCAGGAAGTCCTGAGGGTGTTTTATAAGCTACTGCCTAGCTTGTAAAAAACTTTACAGCTTCCTTCAGGGCACTTGGGAGAGGAGCTCATTCCTTCCCATGTCCTTTAGGGTCCTGGAGAATCCAGTTCCTGCCACCTCCCCAACTCATTTTGGACCAGGGGTCACCCCCTCTTCATCCATTGCATTTCTTCCACCATGGCAATTTCTTCTGATTCCTCCTTTTGCTTCCAGATGCTTTTCAGACTCTCCTCATTCAGCAAACCACGTGGCTTGTTTCTGCTCCTGCTCCTGCTGTACGTCCTAATATTGGAACCCTTGACTCAGAAAGATCTTCCTAGGCCGCCTAATATAAAAGTAGCTGCACCCCTCACAACATCGCCTTGCTTCCTTCATATCTCTTAATATTAACTTTCTTAATATTAATTTTCTTCATAGTCACAAAATCTCAAAGGATCTCAGTTATTTAATTGTTTATTAAATCTTGGCTTGTGTGAGCAGAGACTTGCCTTGTTCACTGTTATCACCTTGAGGATCTGTCAGGATGCTTGCCACATAAGAGGAATCCTACATTAACTATAAATATTGGTGCATGAGATAAAGAATATAGATGCCCTAAGGTTAACAGACCCTAAAAATGATTGCAGCCAGGATTCTGGAGGGTACAACTAAGTAAGCAGTATACTTAAAAAGTTTTACCTTAACAAGGCTTACCTCTGTCTGGGTGCTACATTACATCTTCCAAGTTTGATCCATCGACCCCTTTTTATTCCAATAAAGAGACTACTCTGGTTCAGACTATTTTCATTTTAATGTCTATCTCTAGTGTGTCTGAATGAATTAATATAGACCCAGCGTGGAATTGCTTGGAGAAAAGGTACTGGCATTTTGAAACTGCAAGACTCTGATTTTGTTTAAATGATGCATTGTTCAGGCATTCATTGGATGACAATGTGAGAAATGATTTTTCCTGCCTTTGCTGTCAGGTGGTCTGATTCACTGAGATATAGTGGGGGCAGGAAAGGGTCCACCTACGGAGAGAGAATTGAACAATGAATGCGCTGGTTTCTCTGGAATCAAGTAAAAAAAAATTTTGATTTTATGTTTATTCAGCCACTGGGAAGAACACAGCTGTAATAATAATCCACGAAGGACAGACATTTGACTTGAATACTTTCTCACTTCTGTGAGCTGTGACTTGAAATGGGGACTGCTCCCTGGCCTGCCTCTGGACTCAGGCTCTTGGCCCTTTGGAGTGGGGTCAGTTTTCCAGCAAAGAATAAAATCTAGGGTGCCTGAATTTTCACCAGGGGAGGTGGGAGAGGAACACAGCCCAGAAGAATAAGTGGGTTTTCTTTTCTTTCTCTTTTTTTTTTTTAAAGCAAGAGCCAGCACATTGAAACCTGCCTTTCAATTACTCTATTGAAAGAACAAATTAAAAAAATACCTGTTTGTAAATGGCAAAATGAATATAAAATAAGCGAAAGGAGAAATAGAGGTCCTGTTTTAGTGTAGGCAAACTGATGCATAGAGATCAAATATATCCTTAACTCTAACTCTCTCATCTGCATATATACAGATGGGAAAGTCATTTCATCTGCTCTGGGAAAAAAACAACAAAACTAAAACAGTAACAAAACCCACACTGTTTGCTTATTTCATATTTGAAGTGAAAGCCTTTCAGCTTCTAATTAGTCTCACCAAATGGTGTTTAACTTTAAAATGAAAGTTTTGTCATTACCATGGTTTAATTTTGGTTGACCTTTGATCCTTCCTTCCTCATCTGTTGCTATAGATTACTGCACTGTCTGGTATGGTAGCCAGCAGTCACATGTGGCTATTTTAATTCAAATTAATTTAAATTTGATAAAATTTAAAACTTATTTGCTCAGACATCATCACCACTTTAAGTATTAAATAGCCACAAACTACTAGCTACTGTATTGGACAGCATAGACATAGGTCACATCCCTCATCACTGAAAATTCTGTTGGGATAGCTCTGTTCTAGAAACTAAAGGCATGAATTGGAAGACAGCATGGTACAAGAGAATTTTCAACATATTTTTTAGCCAAGCGAATGATTTCTTGACCAAAATTGTATATGGAAACTCAATATATACAAATGATAGTTATGGAGCTGCTTCTGGATCCTTGCTCGTTTACCAACTATTCTAGCCCCTCAATCCCATGCCCAAAACTTCCAGGTCATCAGAGAGCAAAGGTTGAAGATCACAAGGGCAGTTGGATCACAAGGGCAGTTGGTAAGGTATCATTTTCAGAGTGAGCACACCCAGGTTTGAATTTTGGCTCTTCCTCTTGCTAGTTTTCTGAACTTGGAGTTCTTGGAAATTTCTAGGAGTCAGTTTTCTTACCTGTAGCATACATCAACTATCTCTGAAGGTTGCGAAGGCAGGTTTAATCTTCTCATTTTCAGATGAGGAATTGAAGCTCAGCAGAACTGCATGCCCGCCAGACAGCCACCCAGTGGAGGCCAGAGCCGGGACCAAACCCAGTCCTCTCTCAGTGCCATTTCACTCCACTGCTCTACAATTTCCTGTTCAAATTGAAATTTTTCAAGCCAAGCCACTTTTTAAAAACCAGCTGTCTAGATGTCACTTATGATTTTTTATTTCCTGGATCAATATAACATGTGAATACTTCTAAATGTACTGAAGCAGAAGTTGCCACCCTTGAACTGGCAAATGCTGTTCGAGTTAAGTCAAATCTTTGATGCCCTTCATACTTCTTTGATATGCTTCGTGTTCTTCTCTTTGCAGATGATGGAAAATAAAAACAACAAGCAAGTGAAACTCCCTGACTTATCAACTTTACTCAAAAAATAAGTGATATTTTTTCAAAAATCCTCTTCAGTGGTGGGACTAGAAGCCAATCTGATTGTGAGTTTGGAAAACTCACTCCTTTTAATGGGACTGAGCATGAACTCAGCTGGCCTGTGTGACTTCTGCCACTTCCAACCACAGCTGACCATGCAGGGACAATTTTGACAGATGTAGTGGAAAGATTAGTGGCTCTCAATATTGAAGTAACTATAAAATGCTATTAGAGTAGGATAACCAGGAATGGCAGGAATTTTATGATTATAATTATGTGGCTTTCTTTAATTTGATCCAGTGCTCCTTCCCCTGCAACTTCTGCTTCCATATGATTAATAACTATTTTTGAATCAATGAAATAATGATCATTCTTTAATGCCTTAGTACAAACTATGTTATTAAAAGTTATGCAGCTTGGTCCAAAGATGGAAAAGGACAGAGGATGGGGCCAGAGTCTTTGCCAGGGCAATGCCAAGAAGGGCATGACCACTGGAGACACTTGAGTGGATGGATGCTGTGTGTCCTGGAATATACATGAAGTCGAGGTACAGACATGGCATTGACTATGAGTAGAGCAGTGCAGAAAGAAAGAAAGGAGCAAACTTTAGAAGCCTCACAAGTTTTCCTAGAGTCATCCCTGTGAGCTTCATATTCTATCTGTCCTTAGGAAATGCTTCTTTTATGTGGAGCATTGCATGCCTAAGATATTTTTAATGTTTTTCTCTGCCAAGTGCAGCAATAAGAAGAAATTTTCAGGTAGAGAAACAGGAGAATTGGAGGAAATTCTTAGAATTGTGCACATAAGGCAATTCCGTTGCAGCATTATCTGCTGTGGTCCTTTGAGAAAACTGTTTATTGCCATGATTGCAAATCAAGTTAGTCTTTTTCTAGGGTTTGGGAAAGCTTATATTGGTTCAGGACCAAAATGAAGCTAGAACTAGCACTTTCCCAAGAAGGCACAAATAAATGGATGCATGAGTCTCCATGGATGCATGGCAACACTTTGGAGAAGTTTGCTCCTCCGAATCACAAGGATTGTTTAAACTCTCATCCCACTGGCTGGCTGTGTGGAAGCTACCCATTTTGTGGAAGGTGACCCTGACTAGACTTTGCACAGTTCCTTCAGATTAATAGTGAAGTCCTCTAACATGTTTTCTGAACCTATCAGTGAAAGAAGAGAGATGCCTACCAGTGCAGAGGAAAGGAGTGGATATATTTTAAGTCTTTTGATTTCTGTCATGTAGATGACTCAGGTATAAAAACAAGAAATTCTTTTTTTTTTTTTTTTTTTAGTTTTTATTTTATATTTTATTTTTTTTATTTTTTATTTTTTATTTTTATTTTTTCCCATTTATTTATTTTATTGCATTTTAGGTTTTGGGGTACATGTGAAGAACATGCAAAATTGTTGCATAGGAACACACATGGCAGTGTGATTTGCTGCCTTCTTCCCCATCACCTACATCTGACATTTCTTCCCTTGCTATCTCTCCCCAGCTTCCCACCCCCCACCCTCCCTCCCCTATTTCCCCACAACTGACCCCAGTGTGTAGTGCTCCCCTCCCTGTGTCCATGTGTTCTCATTGTTCAACACCCGCCTATGAGTGAGAACATGCGGTGTTTGATCTTCTGCTCTTCTGTCAGTTTGCTGAGAATGATGGTTTCCAGGTTCATCCATGTCCCTACAAAGGACCCAAACTCATCGTTTTTGATGGCTGCATAATATTCCATGGTGTATATGTGCCACATTTTCCCTATCCAGTCTATCGTCAATGGGCATTTGGGTTGGTTCCAGGTCTTTGCTATTGTAAACAGTGCTGCATTTGACCCAGCAATCCCATTACTGGGTATATATCCAAAGGATTACAAATCGTTCTACTATAAGGACACGTGCACACGAATGTTCATTGCAGAAATTCTTCTTAATGTTGATTAGAGAACTCAGGCCTCGTACTATAAGCAAAAAAAAAATCAAAGTTTCATCACCAACTAACTGTCCTATCAGTTGGTGGCACCATTATCCATATCCTTTGCCCAAGGCAATGCTGATAATAAGGTGACATTTAGTGAAATTTAATGAAAGTGACTGCTTTGGGGCTATTTATTTATTTATTTTTGAGATGGAGTTTCGCTTTTGTTGCTCAGGCTCAAGTGCAATGGCACGATCTCGGCCACACAACGTCTGCCTCCCAGGTTCAAGCAATTTTCCTGTCTTAGCCTCCTGAGTAGCTGGGATTATAGGCATGCACCACAACACCGGGCTAATTTTGTATTGTTAGTAGAGACGGGGTTTCTCCATGTTGGTCAGGCTGGTCTCGAACTCTCAACCTCAGGTGATTCACCCACCTTGGCCTCCCAAAGTGCGGGGATTACAGGCGTGAGCCACCGTGCCCAGCCTGGGGCTCTTTATAAACTGTTGCACCAGAAGTACATCTCTTTTAGTTTATTTTTATGTCATGATAATAGCTGCAAGTCTTTACAGCTAAAGGATTCTTCTCTTATATTGTTATTTCCAGTAGTGCAAATAATAGATATTCTAGTGGTGGTAGTACTGTTAGCAAAAACGACTTTTCTGCTGCTAGGATTCTATGAATCCTGTTACTTTTACTTCAGCTATTCCTATTACTGTTCTATCACTAATTGTGCCGGTGTTGTGTGTCAGGGCTTTTGATACACGATGTTTCATGGTTACAGTCATTCTGTGAGGTGTGTAATATAATTGTTATTTTATAGAAGAGGATACTGAAATTCAGAAAAACTGATGTATCCACGCGAATAAATTGCTGACACGGGATTTGATCTTAGATGCATCTGCCTCCAAAGCTCATGCTTTTGCATCACACTTTGTCCTTCATCTGCCCCTCACAATATGTCCATTGCTCCATAATCCCTATCTTCAGAGGATATATATTAAGATGTACACAGCCCAAGGAGTGTGAACTTCAAAGGGCTATGCCGAAAGTCCAGATGGTTGTCCAAAAATGGCCTGTTTCCTTTGTGTTCACTGGCTTGTCTTGAATGCTTCAGAGTTATCTTAATGTCATTTCAAAGGCAATTGAGGGAGCATCCATGGAGATAAATTGTGCCTGCAGCCTGTTGCTGAATGCATATTAAGTTCTATTCATGGATTTCCTAGCAACCAGAGCCCTATGACGCACAGAGTCAGTGAGCTTGCGTTGTACTTATGTAGAGAAATTAAATCACTTGGATTTTATTATTAATATTTTTAGAAAGCCTCACTAGATTAGCTGTTTGAAATGCGTTGTTATCTGAGTTCCTATCAGCAGCTGGTCCCAGTCACATCTGAAGTCATTGAGGACTCTAATTTTCACAAATGCATTAGTGAGAGATTATCTCCGTTTATATATATATATATATATTTCTTTTTTTACAATTAAGTTTTTAGTTGGGAAATAAGGAAATTACAAAAGGAAAGTTGCTCTAGCAGCTTGTGCTCTGAGCAAAGTTCTCAAACTTGATACAAACATAAGATAAATGAGTAGCAAGCATCCTGGTGAGAAGCGGCAACTGGGCTCTTTTGATTCAAAGGGACATGGTGAAACTGAAGAACGTAATTTTAATAAACCCAGCTCTTCACAAGACATTTCATAAGGGTGAAATATTTTTCATTTTAGGGTTCACTGAATATACTGTTTTACAAGCTTAGAAAATTACCACATTTCTTCTTCATAGTCCCAACCAGGCTAAAGTGGTACAGATGATTCTTAAGTTTTTTTTTTCAAGTTTTAATTTGTGCTTTATTGGACATACAAGCCAAATATATGTGTGATCTGCTATAGTGGTATGAGTGTGGCATGCCAATGCATGGTCAAACACGTGCACATACAAATACACATGCACACACATAACTCTTTGGGAATATCAACAATTTAGGCATCTGATTTCTGCACTTATATTCTTCATAGGAGATATCTCTAAGGCATTGAGACTTCTTAAAGAAACATCTTTGGATTAAATATCCAAATGAACATGACATATTTGAAAGTGATCAACTTGAGAGAGTGGCCACTTAACCCAATGATTTTGCTTTGCTTGGAATGCTTTTAAAATTTCAGTTTTAAAGTTGGCTTTAGTGGCACATTTTTTAAAAACGCCATTAATGATGACAAATATTTATTTGAAAATACATTTTGTTTGTGCTTCTTAAGTGATAATTAAAACTGGAAATTAGCCATTAATGTTCCCATTACCCAGTACCAAAAATTATGAAAATGGGAACACATTTGGGGGTACTAATGCATGAATCTCAAATGAGCTTAGGTTGTCACAGTGAATGACACACACAATGAAATGGTAATCTGAGGGATCAGCCCAACCCACCAGTGCCTTTGATGTGGTAAAGACACCAGAAGAAGGGTTCCTTTATGTGAATGCGGTTGCTTATGTGATTGTCATGGCAAACGTAGAGTATTTCCAGTTAACAATGGTAACCAGAAAGGTAAACTGAGGGTTTTCACAAATGCTTAAGATATACAATCTCATTGACTACTTGGTACTTTTTAAGAAATTAAAAAGTACCATTCCATCAAATCTCTATAAAAATTATCTAAATATTCTCTGCTACAGCTATTTGTTTTCCGTAGAAGCAACATATGTAAGTAAACAGCAAGATATTGGTTACCTACATGTTTTACCCATATCTTAATTATCTTCAAAATAATTTGAAGAGTCTTAACAATAAAATCTTTAAGAAAAGTGTAAATAAATAAGAGTGACATAGCATAATACTTATGCTAGAAAATATAAAAACTTCTTAGCAGTCAAAGTTTCTAGGAGATCATTGTAGGTTACCTAATCTCATAATCTTATGTGAATAAGCATTTCAGTTCCTCAGGAGCATCAGAAGGAAGTCTCCATGAGGGTTTTTGTATAACTCATATTGAACTCAGAATCTTTGCTAGAAATTTTACAAAAATTGGAGTTTTTCTTATAAAATTGTTTCTTATATAGACAATTGATAAAAACAAGAACACAATGCAACCAGCCCAATTGTCCTATAGAACTGATGTTTACAGACTTTTAAGATAAACATAGAACTTGAAACTTACCTTTGTCTTATCTGCGTTTCTTTCTCAAAAAAACAACTCTCAGGACTCCCAGCCAGTATGGAGGAATTGGAACTCATTAGATCATCACGTCCGGACAAGAAGCCAGACCCCTCATCTCCCATGATTTCCTTACCCTTCTTTAATTCCTGTTTACCCACACATGTAGTTAGATTCCTATTCTGGTATATAAACCCCCAATTTTACTCTGCAGGGAGACAAATTTGAGACTGATCCTCCATCTTCTTGAGTGTAGCACCTGATAAAAGCCTTATTTCCTGGCAATTCTCATTGTGTCCGTGATTGGCTTTCTGTGTGGAGAGCCAAACCCCTGATATTTCAGTAACAATAATATTAAAGCATAATTCAACTAAGGCATAGATCTAGCTTCTTTGGGATAACTCTTGGATTTGACTTGTGCCCCAAGCCATTTTGAACTCCAACTATGGTGGCTGAGTATGCCAGACACATGGACACATGACCTGAAGCCACAGTTTGTCAAAGCCTCTTGGTCATGGTGAGTTGAGGGTATGAATTGCTCTCTGCTTCATTTCCATTGCCACCACATTTAGAAGCCTAATGTGCTCAAAGCGTTCTTTGTAGCATTGATTGATAAAATGTGCCCCTTAGAGCCTCCACTGGGACCCCTATGGTCATCATGGGCTATCACGGCACTTACCCTGCTTATAGCCAGAACAATTTCAATTCTACACATCACTTTTTCAAGTGAATTCATGTCCACAAAAGCAAAAGGTTTGGAAACCACTTTTTTATAGGCTGATGTCAGTGGCTCATTCGCTCTTGGTGAGGAGTTTGGCATGAAGCCTTGCTTATTTAGAGAAATGAGCAGTTTTCAGAGTTTCAAACACTTCTGTAGTCTCCAAAATCGCTGATTATGCATGAATTTCATTTCAGTGTTAGTTTAATATTTCACATTAATGGCCACCTGTTGCCAGATGGGAAAGCAATGATGGTGTCCAATGAAGTATGCCCTTATAGTGCTGCACATGGCTGACAGGGCTGCTTAGGGAAAACAGAGCTCTGCGTGTTTTCAGCAAAATTTAATTATTTTGGAATGAATGCACCAGTTTTCCTCCAAGTGGCTAAATGTCAATAAACTGGAAATAACTTGTCTTTTAAGAGACTTTAACATTAGTGTAAATTTGTGTGTGTGTGTATTTCGGGGTGGGTGAAAGAAATGACCAAAGATATCAACCCTCTCTGGCAATGTGCCAATTGAAAGGAATTTAAAAATATTTCAAAGAATGACTGATTTCACATAGAATGTAAATTTGGATCTAAGCCATCGTAGGAATTCTCTTTACTTCTGTCATTGTAGCTTTTCGTTGACAGGCTATATGGGAATAACTGAAAAAAAAAAAAAAAAAAAAAAAAAAAAAAAAAAAAAAAAAAAAAAAAGATTCATTACTGAAAGAAGGGCGTCCAGGAGACAGGATCTAGATGGTCTTGCTGATGGCAAGAGAACCTTGATTAAGATTTGCCAAAACTGACTGAAGAAACTAGGGGAAGACTGTGAAGTCCAGTGTTTCCTTCACTTCTAAAATTTACCTACATCTTTTAGAAAATATTTTAAGTTTCAAAAAATCTGTTAGAATTATTCAGAATTTCAAATCTTAAAACCAAACAATATTTTTTCTTTTTATATGTAATACCACCATTCATCTGAATGTGTTGGTTGTTTTTATAATTTCCACCCTCTGATCTTTGTATTGTTAACATATAGAAATTAATTCACTACTTGTCTTAGCCTGCAAATATCCAGAATTATGTTTTCTTAAAATTTAAGAATCTAAAATAAATAAAATAAATAATATTTTATGTCACTAATGTCTTTGATAATCTTTGATAATTCCCTATATCTCTATTAAAAAGTTATACTTAGGTTATTACTATATTCTGTTTTTCCCATTATAACCTTACATTATTTCATATACCTCCATGAGTCATCATAGCTCACATGTGCGATTTAAAAATCTGCATAGTATATATTCATGTTAACAAATCTTATTTGCTTAGCCATCACAAGGTTTTCTTAAAATGAGGATTAAATGGTAATATTCATGAAGGGCTCAGTACTATACATCTCATAACAAATGCTAAATAAACATTTGTTTAAATAAGCTGTCTTATTGTTGGTAATTTTTCTTGCTTAATATTTTTGAATTATAAATCATGCCTCACTGTCTTTAAATATTAAATGTAAAATAAAGATTCTAGGCTACTTCTTTGCAATATGATTCTTCAAACAGAATACCAGGCAAAAGGCTCTGGTTGTTTTAATAGCTTTTGCTTCGCAGTATTTTCTAATCTACAGCAAATCTATAGATTATAGGCACTAATAGTGCAGTTAGTAATGTCTCTGTTTCTTCATGGCTCCACCAACTTTAGGTTTTATCACTGTTACTTATTTGCTAACTTATCAGGCATGTTTCTGGACAATTGAACAAATTGCGGGACATAAAACTTCTGCATCAGGATCACTTAGGATGTTTGTTAAAAATGTCAGAAACCTGGCTTTCTTGCAGATCTACTCAAAACATATCTTGAGGTAGGATTTGAAAATCCCAAGGTGAAACAAGCTTTCAAGGCAATTCTTAAGCACTCTAAAACTTCAGAAACACTTCCTTATAATTATCTCAATTTATTTTTCTTCAATCGAGAGTAAAACTCAGCACACTGTTTTAGACTTGCAGATACTATAGGGAGCTGGTAGGTTTTCACAGTAGTAAATGAATCTCTTAAATCTTTGCTTTCCCTCCCTGCATCTCTCTGCACTTCTCTGAGCTAAAATAGTGTGGGTGAATATCTGTTTCAAGTGAATTTGTTGCTTATGGTTTGATACATAAATCCTTTTAGAGGGCTAGATGTTACAAAAAACAAAATCTTAATAATTGAGGGAACATGCAAATTGCAAGTGCATCTGATTTAGCTGTTACACATCCTATTAGTTTACCCATACAAGCTAGTGTTGAAAAATGAAATGAAAGATGTGGTCACCTGGTTATCAGAAATGATTGCCAAATGACTTGGCAGAAGGAATGGCAGTTTTCTAGGAGAGAAATAGAAACACAATACCATGGTAAAATAAAATAAGATAATGAAATTAACCAAAGACATCTGATATATTTTATATACAAGGATATGTTGTAAGTCATTCATTAAGTCATTTTGGTTTAATTCACTCTATCTCTGAAACTTTCCTTTCATTTTTATATTTATATGAGATCTGTTTACAAAAAGGAAAAAATGGCCGGGTGCAGTGGTTCACGCCTGTAATCCCAGCACTTTGGAAGACCAAGGTAGGTCGATCACCCCTGAGGTCTGGAGTTCAAGACCAGCCTGGTCAACATTGTGAAACCCCATCTCTACTAAAAATACAAAAAAATTAGCTGGGCATGTTGTTGGGTGCCTGTAACCCCAGCTACTCTGGAGGCTGAGGCAGGAGAAACACTTAAACCCAGAGCAGCAGGGGGAGGTTGCAGTGAGCTGAGATCGCACCATTGCACTCCAAAAAAAAAAAAATTCCATCTAAAAAAAAAAAAAAAAAAAACAAAGAAAAAAAAAAGGGGGTAGAAATAAATGTGTGGATAGACCAGGCTGAGGAAAGTTTCCAGAAATGAAGAAAGTTCAGCAATGAAAAGTGATTATAGTGGACTCAGAAAAAAGTTAATGACATAAAAAAAATACTGATAAAAAAGTAGGTTACAAATACAATATAGTAAGCAATTTTATTGTAGGTACAAATGAAAAGCAGTGCTTTGGTTTCATGACTCTTATACAATTTTTATTCCCAAATATGCCCAGTCATGTGTAGAGTTAAACTAAAATGAAGGGAGACGGCAGTGAAGCGATAAACTATTGTTTCCCAACCTGTAAAAGCAGGAAGACACTCATTGCCAGTGAAGTAAGAGAGAAAGAGAAGTTTAGGAAGGAGTCTTTGAGAGCAATTTTGAGAAAAGAGATTAGATTTTGGAGAAAAAATGCAGAATTACATTTTTCTGGCCCTTGCTAAGTATAGACTTACACAGGGAGTAGAAGGGAACTAACATTTCTCCAGCACTTTGTGTGGATAGGCCCTGAGCTAGAGATTTAATACAAGTTTTCTCATTTAATTTTTCTAAAAAATTGGTGAGCATATAATAGCCTGCTCTTTTAATATTCCAAACAAGGCATATAATCCACAGTGTTTGGGAATCTTGCATATGTGGAGAGATACTTAATCCTTTAGCCTGATCCTTGGAGCTTTTATTTTAAGTTCTGGGATACATGTGCAGAAAGTGCAGGTTTGTTGCACATGTATATGTGTGCTATGTTGGTTTGCTGCACCCATCAACCCATCATCTACATTAAGTATTTCTCTTAATGCTATCCCTCCCTTGGCTCCCCACCTCCCCTAGACCCTTACCCCCTGACAGGCCCCATTGTGTGATGTTCCCCTCCCTATGTCCATGTGTTCTCATTGTTCAAATTCCACTTATGAGTGAGAACATGTAGTGTTTGGTTTTCCATTCTTGTGTTAGTTTGCTGAGAAAGATGGTTTCCAGCTTCATCGAGGTCCCTACAAAGGACATGAACTCATCCTTTTTTATGGCTGCATAGTATTCCATGGTATATATGCAGTCTTTATCCAGTCTATTATTGATGGGCATTTAGGTTTGTTCCAAGTCTTTGCTATTGTGAACAGTGCTGCAGTAAACGTAAGTGTGCATATGTCTTTATAGTAGATTGGTTTATAATCCTTTGGTTATATACCCAGTAATAGGATTGTTGGGTTGAATTCCTTGGAGTTTTTAATTTTCTTTCAATTCCCTATTTATCTCCTACCCTAAGATTCTTCATGTCTTTTCATCCTCAGAAAATGTCAATATTATCAATGATTAGAGAGAGAGAGAGAACATACTGCATTATCTTTGGACCTCATTAAACATTTTCTACCATGTCATTTTAATGGGTCCATTGTATTCTCACACAGCAACATGTTTAAATAGGAGACTTTAAAATATAGAGTTAGTTGAAACACAGTGGAAAAGCATTTTCCTGAATAGGGCATCAGCATTTCTTTTTCTGAACCTGTGTCCTCCTCCCCTACTTTGGCTTTATAAGGGATGGCAGGTCACACAGCATTTCCATTTGTCCATCTCTAAAATGTCTGTTGGTTACTCATCTCTCTTCAAGGCATATGGTAATGTGTCATAGCCATATATTAGGCAAGCCATAAAATGCAGACTAATTTAAATGACAGTGATTTGGACTTATACAATTTTAGAAGTAGAATAGGTTTTAGAAATTATCTAGGCTATCAACCATATTTTGTAGAAAAGATGTCTGAGGCCCAGAGAATTTAAGGGTAGAACCAAAGAGTAGAACCTGGTTCTCAATTCCTAGCCTCATGCTTGTTCTATGTTATTGAAACAGCTCCATTATATTCTCTGACTGGATTCTCTTAACAACCCTCTAAGGTAAGCCTCATGATCCTCTTTTTTCCCCATTAGGAACTAGGGCAAAGAAAGATTAAAATGTGCCAAAGCATCATAGGTAGTTACAGAGATAGTTACAGCTCATAACGGTAACATCTTTCATGCCAGAGACTATGTTATGGCCTTTATGTGCATTATCTTGTTTTATCCTTGCTTGAGTGAGTAGCCGAGCTATTAGTAGCCCAGTTTTACTGAAGAAAAAAATTGTAGTGAGGTTGAGGTTACCCATCTGGGATTCAACATATCCAGGATTCAAATAAATTTGCCAGAGGGGCTATAGCTCAGTGTTAGAGCATTTGACTGCAAATATATACTGCCAGACTTCAAAGCCCACATGCCTAATCACTTTGTCATGTTGCATTTATATGTCAGTTCAGTGTCATTCAATGCTTTATTTATTCACCAAATTGTGAAGGTCTTATTTTGTTCCAGGCTCCATCTCCATGCCAGGTGCTAGGAAGAATAATAAGACATGGTTTCTGGTCAAGAAAGGGGAATTTTTTTTTTTTGAGATGGAGTCTTGGTCTGTCGCCCAGGCTGGGTGCAGTGGTGCGACATTGGCTCACTGCAACCTCTGCCTCCTGGGTTCAAGTGATTCTCATGCCTCAGTCTCCCGAGTAGCTGGGACTACAGGTGCGTACCTCCATACCCGGCTAATTTTTGTATTTTTAGTAGAGATGTGGTTTCACCGTGTTGTGCAGGATGGTCTTGATCTCCTGACCTTGTGATCTGCCCGCCTCAACCTCCCAAAGGCTGGGATTACAGGCCTGAGCCACCATGCCCAACCGAGGAGGGGGAATTTTATATGTAAAAATATAATGCAATGAGTGTTACAGGAACTTTGATAGAAAAATGTAAAAAGTCAAATGGGGACAATTTAGTTTGTATCACTGATTTCTTAGCATTTTTTTTTTTTTTTTTTTTTTTTGGCACAGTTTCACTCTGTAACCCAGGCTGGAGTGCAGTGGAGTAATCTTGGCTCACTGCAGCCTCTGCCTCCAGGGTTTAAGCAATTCTTGTGGAGTAGCTGGGACTACAGGCACCCACCACCATGCTCAGGTAATTCTTATACTGTTAGTAGAGATGGGTTTTCACCATGATGGCCAGGCTGGTCTCAAACTCCTGGGCTCAAGTGATTCTCCCACCTCGGCCTTCCAAAGTGTTGGGATTACAGGTGTGATCCACTGCACCCGGCCTGATTTCTTCACATTTAATACCCTTTCTAGAAATTTGTGACTCCTAAAAGATGAATTTGGGTGGGACTGAAGAAACAAGCCATGAATCTCAAGTTAAAGTTGGTCTCTGTGGCTGACTCAGTGGTTAACCTAGGTCTTTCTTCCTTTCCATGAAGAAACTTGATGCAGGCAGAGCTATTTCAATAAGTAAGATTATTGACATGTCATGTGGGGCAATGGTAAGGGTTAATAATGAAAACAATCAGAAAGCATTTGCTAAATGTTAAAAACTCCAAAACACAGTCTTAATTGTCTCATTAATCACAGATTGATACAATTTCAGAGTTTAAGGTCAAATTTTTGTATTAGTCCGCTTGAGTTACTATAATGAAATGCCACAGACTGGGTGGCTTAAACAACAGAAATTTATTTTCTCACAGTTCTGGAGGCTGAGATGTTCAAGATCAAGGTGCCAGCAGATTCGATTCCCAATGAGGGCTGTCTTCCTGGCTCGCAGATGGCTGCCTTCTCTCTGTGTCCTCACAGGGCAGAGTGACCTCTATCTCTTTCTCTTCTTATAAAGCCACTAATCCCAACTTGAGTGCTGTGCCCTCATGACCTCATCCAACACTAGTTACCTCTGAACGGCTGCTTTTCCAAGTACCATCACGTTGAGGGTTAGGATTTCAACATATGAATTTGCAGGGACACAAGTCAGTCCACAGCAGTGTGATTGCGTAATCAACAACAATGTGAAAACTATGTAAATCACACACATTTATTATTCTGTTTCAAGCCTAAGGAAACCATATTATCTTATACCCTTATGAATTTTAAATTTTTAGTATGACATTTCTGAGAGATTTGAATGAAAAATTCAGCTATTTGCTTAGGTGCTAAAGTGAGTAGCATGGTAGAATTGGCAACAATAAGCAAATAAGGAATCACATTCTGCTGGTATGAGTTACAAATGAGAAATTTCTGCCCAAATTCTTGCAACCAAATAAAAAATTAGCATAAAACATTAAATACCAAAGTCATGCCTTAAAGCTGCTGGTAACATTTGACAATGTTGATCTAACTTTGGGATATGTTTGCAGCTAGAGCTAAGATTTTATTACAGTGAGTGAAGTAATAAAAATAATAAGAGTCTGGTGAGGAATTAAAATCAAATGTTAGCAGTGAACAATTACCTCATGATCAAAAATAATGATATTGTAAATTTTTAGAAAATCCAATATTTTATTTTCCAGGCAGAACAAAAGTGGCCTTCAGTTGTGAAGAATGATACATTTAAAGACTTGGAGGTTTGAACTCCACCAACTCAATATACCTTGACAAATCTAACTTTTTTGAATTTTCTTACATGTGAAATCTCCCTCCCTCCCTCCCTCCCTCTTTCTTTCCTTTCATCTTCCTTCCTAACTTAGATTTATTAAGGGTCTATTCTGTGCTCATTAAGGGCACCAGTGCTCAGAAAAAATATTCTCAAAGCTAGAAAAAATTTTTCTCATAAGATGGGTTTAAATAAGATTTTATATAAGAAAAGGTTGTAAAAGTGTTCAACATTTTAGATATGTTAAATGCTTTTCCCTTTGGACTTGACTTCTGATTTCAGGATTAATAAGCCAGGGGAGTTTTGTTCGTGGGTTTTTTAAAAGAAATAAGATTAGTGACTTAGATAAGTTAACTGAGTTCATTAAACCAAATTATTTTGTATAGTTTCTCAAGTGTTTTGCATTTTCAGAACAGTGCATTTTACTTAAAAATAAATGACATAATACTAATTATATATTCTGAATTTTAGGAAAAGTAGAAACTCTACCTCATTCAACCTTATTATGTATTGTGAAAGTTACCATACAAAATCCACTGAGCCACATAGGGTTCGATGACATGGTAGGTCGACAGCAAAAAGATCAAATTAATACACATTTTGCTCTCATTCCCAGCACCAGGACCTCACGTTAATTGTATGTCTTCCAGGCATTGCAATACCAGTCATGGCCTTTGGTTACTGTGCACTGACCTCTCAGGGGCTGTGGTGATGTTGAGGATGCCATAAGCCCATGTTTTTCCCGACTTTGTCCCCATTATCACTCTTTGTGTTTCTCTGGCTTAACATATTGAATGAGAAAAGAGAACATGATTGGATAGCAGAAGGAAATTACACCTTTCAGCTTCCCCTGAGAAGCCTCTTGGGACATGGAGGGAGAGAGCAATTCTGCTTTTTAATATGCATTTTCCATAAATGCCTCAGAAATGAGTGCTGCCTCTGAATCACTAAAGCCAATTACATCAATCCATCATAAAAAAAAGTTCTAAAACACATCTCTTCTCCTACAGAAACACAAAGGAACATGTCCCAAATGTATACTATAAAAGGCTCTCCCATAGTGGAGTTGCTTAAAATTAAGAGCTACATAAATTGAATTTCAAATCAAATGGGCCTATTAGTATAATAATTGTTGAAAATGGGATTCTAGGTTTCAGGTTGTCAATGCTGCAGTATGTTTACACGCTCTGATCTTGTCCTTGACATTTTGACTATTGTTTTCTTTTAGGGTATCCAAGAGCCAAAAACATGTTATATAAATTCATGTCTATTTCATTCAGGTTCTAACAATTTAACAAATACTTCTAATGTGGTTGTTTTACTCAGGCTGCTTGGCTTAGTATTAAATATTGCAAAACTGGTATTTACTGAGAAGAATTTGGATCATTTTTGGAACTTTTTGGGTAAACTAAGTTCAATGTAAGTAGAAAACCTGCAAAAGTAAGGCACTTTGTTTATTAGCTTTTTACGTCAGGTTTTCCATGAAAGAAAATAGTTGTGTAGAATTCCATTTTAAGCAAACACCATCATTGTTGATAGCAGTGTCAGGAGAATGAATCAGTGGGTTTCCTTGAGCAATTGTTTGTTTTTATCTCAGTGTATTCTGAATATTTTATAACAGATGTTTCCTTCTACATTTTATCTGCTAGAAAGATTAGTGCCCATACACATAGCTCACTTTTTGCAAATTTATCAGACTCTATGGCAAGTGCTTTCTATACTAATATCACTCCTAATTCCATCTTTTCTTCTTTGACTTCGTTTGATGGATACCACTTATAACAAATACATTTTACCTTGTTGCATTATATATTTTTTGAATTTTCTTAAGTATTTTTCTGGAAACAAGGTAGAGTTCAAATAAATACGAATTATCCATAATACTGTTTGCATGATTAATGAAAGCACAGGAAATGATAAATATTAATAGTCGAAAGCCAAATGCCATTGGATTGAGTATAATTAAGCAGACTTATTGAAGGAGGTAGGATGAGAGCTGAGTCTTAAAGAATGAGAAAGATTCACAAAGGTGAAGATAAAGTTAATTCTATCCTTTGGTAGATAAAATTATCCTTAGGGCACTATGCCACAGTCTTAATAGAAAGAACCAAATATTGAGAGTTAGATTTGAGTCTGCACCTCAACCTTGCCACTCACTGGATGTAGAATTTTTGGAAAGTCGCTCAGTCCTTCTGAAATTTAGCTCAGCATTGTTGTGAGGATAGAGCAATATTGTTGATTGTAATGCCATGAATAATAATAAACTTAGCTACATGATTGTTTGTGTCACATCCCTATCAAACTAAGAACTCCTGTGATTGTTTTTGGCCTGTGTCCTTGTGTGAGACCAACTCTAGGTTCATGGACATGTGGGTGTCTTCAGTGTTCCTGGTGGCCTAATGTTTTAGGGAAAACAGTGGCTTAGAACTTTAAGGGAATGTTTCTGGTGGTCTAGAACTTTTAGGGAAAGCAGTAATTGCTCTGCAGAAGGTCAATTTTAGGCTGGCTTTGAATTCATCAGCTAATCATACAAGATTTCATTTGTGCTTAAATAAACAGATGTAACTAGTGACCCATGTTCTTAACAAATTGGCTTAGAAGCTAATTAAATTTCCCTTTTGCACTTAGCTATGCTCCTGTTTATGTATGCAGACCTGACTTCTTCACTGCAGGTCTCCAAAAACCAGAACTGGGTGCTCTGAACATGCTCAAGAGAAAGTCAGACTTGAAACCCATTGTGTAAATAACTGTTGTAAAAAAAAAAAAAAAACCTACAAATAACTGTATTTTGTCACTGTAATTACAGAGATGTGGAAAAATGTGTTTTCTAAAAGATGCAAAAATCTATGAGACCTCTTAATAACACATGGTATGTTAAGAAACAGCTGTTCAGTTACAACATTAAATGCTGGTTCTTGGGCTGGGTCTTGTCTTATTTGCATTTGTACTATGGATTGGGTGGAGAATCTGGATAAAATATCACAGAACTTTATCTTTAGGCTCTGGGATTTGAGTTCAACTTTAATTCTTTTGCATTGCGTTTGGTTTTCTTCTTTGTCCCACTGGTTTCTGACTGAACATGGAAACAGAAACTTCCTGAGAGGTTTTGAGGGAGTAGAAATGCTTCTCAAAATTGAAATAAAAATTTTATTCTGAACTGCTTGCAGGGAACAACAGCAATTAGAGAAGGATTTTTAAAAGATGGGAGATAAAAGGAGTGACAAATGAAATTTATATTTTTTTCCCTTTCCTTTATTGTAACTAATTGTTTTTGGTGCAGTAGGTTATTGCTACTTGGGAATTTCTTATGGCTTGAATAATATGAGAATCATCTTTTCTAAGAAGAAAAGGCCAACCTAACTTGTATCACAGAACTTAAAAAAAATCAGACTCAGAACACTGGAATACTGTGTAAATGCACTGATTTAGGGGAAAATATATTGGAATGAGAGGAAAGAAAAAGGGCAGTATACAGAAACACCTGCTGATTCTAAGATCTCTGTGATTTTATTCTTCCTTTTCTATTTCTCATAAACTTGTTGAGAAACTGAGTCTCCCTGGACATCCTTGGATATTCCTGACATGAGGTTTTCCCAGATGCAATATTGACCAAGGTAGCCTCAGAGCAGTTTTAGACTAGAACATTATACTTATTTTTTAAAATGTTGTGTTTCCAGCTTCCAGAGTCTTTTAAATTACACATTAGCTAGTTCACCCCCTCATGGAACTCAACTATCATGGAGTAACAAAGGAAAAACAACTGGTGCTTCAGTCGGCATTATTCAATTCTTAAACTAATACCTTGCCTTTCCTATCACCTTTGGTGTATGGGACAGGTGGCCACTGCCTTAGTCAATTATCACATGCATCTTTTTTTCCAGGCACCTTAAAGATCAATTTCTAGGTAATCAATTTGATCCTGCAGGCAATCAGATGGGTCTCTGGTTGCTTTTAAGCTATAAGATTAAAACTTGCAAATACAATGCCCCAATAGACAGCCTTTTCTATTTATTTCCAACTATTAGTAGAATTGATGAATGTTAGGACTTTGAGAACCTAATGGAATCTTCTCTACAATATTCTTATCTACCGACCATCTTAGTCAAGGATTTGGCTGACTGTTAGAAAGTACTTTCTTAGGGAAAATGAAGTTTTATTTTGCCATGTTCTGGGCTAAGTTCTATTCTTTTGGTACTTTATGATATTCTAAGTTCTCTGCTACATAGTAGCCCTTGAAAAACTGAAAAGAGCTGTAGTTATATTAAACTATAGATCGCATCCTCATTTTCTTATCAAATTCAAAATAATAGTTACAAGCTTTCTGCTTTAGTGTTTCTCATTTCCACTTACTCCTTTAAGCCACCAACTCCACCTATTTCTTGGCCCATTCTCTCATTTTTTACTTCTATGTCAGGACATAATCAGGAAAACAGAAAACATACTAGGTATTTCACAAGATAATTTAATATAGGGAATTAGTTAAACAGGTGTTGGAGGAATGTAAAAAGCAAAAAGCAAACACTGAGGTCACACAGAGATAATGCCTGTAGGAAGAAGCTACCTATATACCTACCATTCTAGGACTGGGGACACAAAGGGAAATCTGGTGTTTGGGAAGGGTCTCACAGAACTAGGATGCAGGCATTTAGGAGGGGGTGCTGTCCTGACTGCTTCTGGCTCCTCAGCAGCCTGAGGAGAAGCTTTGTGGAGCTGGTCCTCAGACTTCTGAGGAGGGGTGCTAAGCTGTGGCCACACCTCAGTAGCTCAAGGAGCCCTGCGATGCTGGGAAGAGGATAGTGGTTGCTGGTATTGGCATCATGGCAGCTTGGAGGATGGCCTCTGTTAAGCTGGGGCTCAGTCCTTGAGTGTGGAGAGCTGCCTGCTGGGTGATTTTATCCCTAGGGACAGGGAGAAGACCTTGGTTCTGAGATTGCCTCAAGTGGCTGGACCCAACAGGAAAAAGAAGTAACCTTCCCTTCACTAGTGCCTCCTATGGTCAGAACCTAAGAGGAAGTCAACTGGCAGAGGAGAAATGCATCATGCCGATCTCCAGCTCCAGCATCCCACAGCTGAGTAAAGAAAGATGGGTTTGGAATGGAGAGAAATAGCCTAGAAAACTACTTTTAAAAACCCATTTTAAAAATCCTTTGGTGAGGAACTCAAATAGAATTTTGTGTTTCAATTTCAACTATATTTTCAAAGAAGGATTAAATTCATAATAAGAATTTTTGCCTATGTATTCATGTGTAACCACACAGGCAGGATTGCACTAGACATTCCTATTTATTTTATTTGTTTTTTAAACAATATTATTTATAGTTTAACTTTCTTGCAAATCAAGTTTTCTCTAGCTTGAAGATTATGAATTTCTTCTTTGGAGACCTCTTCCTGCCTCAAATGTATTTCTTCTAGTGTCTAACTTCATTAAATACAGAATAAGAGTACAACTTAACTACTAAAACTCAAATTACCAAAATAAAAAAGCTACAGACTAGCTCACTAGGGAAGTTAAATTGAAGTAAAATTAATACCACAGACTTTGTTCAAAATTTTCCTTGTCAGAATGGCAAGAATGAAGAAAACAATATATTGATGTTGAAATACTGCCTTTTCCCTTTGAAGAAAAGTGAAAAAATAACCTTTTTACTTACCACTCTTGATTTTCTCCTTCACAGTGAAAAAAGCATTTGCTGTAAAGTCATCCACTAAGTATGCAAGGAAAAGAAACCTTTGCTCTTCTCCAAACCTTTCCAGAGTTTTCTGGATTGAGAATCATTAAGACTGATGAAAAATAAGAAGAATGGTTTCCTGATCTTGAAAATGCATTTTTTTAGGGGGTTTATAAAATTAAGAGCACTGTTCTAGGGATTCACATTGCCTATTTCTAGTCCTGGCTCTGCCATTGAAGACCAAGACCATTTGCTAAGTAGTTCCTTGAATCTCAGGTTTCCTGTATGTAAAAGAGCACTATGCTTTGGGAAACCAAGGCAGGTGGATCATGAGATCAGGAGATCGAGAACATCTTGGCCAACATGGTGAAATCCCATCTCTACTAAAAATACAAATATTAGCCGGGCATGGTGGCGGGTGCCTATAGTCCCAGCTACTCGGGAAGCTGAGGCAGGAGAATCGCTTGAACCCATCAGGTGGAGGTTGCCTTGAGCTGAGATCACGCCACTGCACTCCAACCTAGCAAAATAATAATGGACCATCGAAAAAAAAAAAAAAAAAAAAAAAAAGAGGAGTGTGATCTCTCAGTTTTCTCAGTTTTAGTAGTCTGAGAAGAACAAAACTTTCTAGAATGTTCTTGGCTTTTGTTTTGTCTGTTAAAAGTAGGGGCTTTGGGAAAGAGAGAAGAGGGGCAAATACAATGCCTTATTATTATTATTATTATTGTTTCAGTGTTAGCCTGTTTTCTTTCTTCTGAGTTTCAGTGGACTACGGAGTTGACAGTCATTGTGACATTTTAGAGTCAGGCTTTGGTTCATATTTTATTTCTGCCTTATAAGCTGTGATATTTGAAATTATATAATGTCTCTAAGCCAAAGTGTCTCATCTATTTGCAGTCATAAAGAGTAATATAAAACCTATCCCAGGTGGGGCGCGGTGGCTCACGCCTGTAATCCCAGCACTTTGGGAGGCTGAGGCAGGCGGATCACAAGGTCAGGAGTTTGAGACCAGCCTGGCTAACATGGTGAAACCTGTCTCTATTAAAAATACAAAAATTAGCTGGGCATGGTGGTGGGCACCTGTAATCCCAGCTACTTGGGAGACTGAGGCAGGAGAATTGCTTGAACCCATGAAGTGGAGGTTGCAGTGAGCCGAAACTATGCCACTGCACTCCAGCCTGGGTGACAGAGTGAGACTCTGTCTCAAAAAAAAAAAAAAAAAAAAAAGAAACATCAGAAACCTATCCCAAATCTTTCTGAGGAAAACATGAGTTAATAAATGCAAAGTTACCAACATAATCCTTCATACCAAAATATTAATAAAATGGTTAGTAGCAATAGCTAATCAATATCCTTGCTTGTGCTTCTTTGGTATACTGGTATGCAATTCGATGACAGCTATACCAGCCTGCACACTTTCATGCAAGAATTTGGCCAACTCACATATAGGGTGCAGCCCACATAGTACGTAGGTGCTGCTACACTTAGCTTAACCTGGATTTCTGTGTGTATCTGTGTGTGTGTGTGTGTGTGTGTGTTTGTGTGTGCATGCATGTGGAGAATGGCTGGGTGAATTTCCCACTGTGTTGTCTTTTGTTTCCCAGTATGTAAGAATTTCTGGATAAAACTGTCTTTCTCTGCTGTAGAACAAAGGATAAGTCCAAGCTCTCCTTAATGTCAGACTTGTAAACCATGTAGGGATAGAGGAAAGAAATTTTGACACGGTTATATAGGGATGGATGAGGCTGTGAAGACATTATCAGAGCTTAATGGGATGAGGTTGGTTCTTCCCCTTCTAAACCACATTTTCAAACAACACAAAATTATGTGATGATTTAGCGATTTACTAATGTAGCTTCATTATGAGTTAGCCGCTGCTTCTTCAATATCTAGTAACAGTATTATTTAAAATTTTAGGAAACAAAGACCATGAAAGTTTAAATGTCCTGCTCCAGGATACTAGTAAGTTTAGGTAACATTGCAAATGGAAATTATTGGTCTCTTTATCAAATTCCAGTGGCTTAACTGTTAGAGAGGCTTGCTGTTTGTCCCAGCCATCTTTGCTATGACTCCCAGACCCGCAGCCCTTTGCTTTTCAGGCCAACAGGTGGTGTTACTCAACTTGTGCCTTCTTAGTAAACACCCTTTCCATGCTGATCACCGGCTCAGTAACAGCAGGTGCCTACATCAGAGCCAGCTGTGCTGATCCAAGCTCAGGCCCCTTGTTTCTCACGGGCACCGGGTCTCCTTTCCCTGCCCCCATTTATTCTGAACTTCTCAGCAGCTCAGCACAGCAAGCCTGACAGAACCTGTCTTCCTAGACTGTTAATTTCACAGCCGGATGAATAGAAAGGTAATTTATATGGGTCAGTCAGATTTAAAACGCTGCTGTGTCTCCTGACGAGGTGGAATGAGAGGATTTAAAAGAATTATTAGTATGGTCCAGAGCGGCCGTCCATGGTCTCTTCGACACAGTCCTATACCTTTTCCATTTGGTAAATGCCCCACGTGGCCTCCACATGTTGACTATGGATTACAACCAAGATGAGAAGCAAGCCACTGGGGGAAGATTTTTGTTTTCATTTATTTTTAATTAATTGCAAACTTCCTCTTTCATTTGGCTTGCCATGCTCTGCAGTTCCTGGTGACACAGGAGCTCTGCCAGCATTAGGAGCCACTGTGCTGAACTGTGAGAGGCTTAAAAGCACCAGCCAGCTGCTTTGCCCTCAGTCCTCAGGGAAGGTTGGAAATAAATTTGCATGCTTGGCATTTCACCTTCCAAAATGGCCCAACCGATCTTGCTGAAATCCATGTTTCTTCTTCCTTAATTCTCTCATTAAATCATATTTATAATTATAAATCATCATTTTCAAAACATATTTGTTAGCTTTTAGTGGGTGAATAGAGTGCCTAGAGGCACTTTAAGTACAAGTCCACAGAGAGGTTTTCTTGCCCTTCAGGGATTTACTGACATTCCTAGACCTAGCTGGTTTGTATAGGTAATAGAAGAGAAGATGTTGAAAGGCAGAAATGCCTAAAGTCAGAGGCTCAAGAATCAGTAATATCTGTTTTGGGGTTAGACTGATGTGAGTTGCAGCCTAGCTCTGATGATGAATAACAGTGTGATCTTGGCCAAAATTATCATCACCCTCATCCTTGATCTTCAGCTTCTTCATCTGTAAAACGGTTGCAATGAGAGCTAAATACAACATATTTGAAGCACTTTACACCTATGCTGCATGCTCTGTAGATGGTGGCAATTATTACTATAAACTAAAAGGAGAATGGAAGTATAAATTATCTGAATATTGAATCATGTGTCTCAAAATCTAAATGGAAAACTTCTTGTTTCAACAAAATGATTAGCCAATGTAATGAAAACATCCTCTTGCTACAAACACCTAGGAAACAGGAAAATTTAACAACAGCAACATTACTGAATATCTGAACCCCTACGAAAACAATAGAATTCTCCTCATGCCCAATAACTGAAGCAGAAACTGAAAACTTGAACAGCAGTGGAGGGAAGCTAACCCTGCCTATGTGAAGCACTTTGTCCTAGGAAGGTGCTTGGGTTTTACAACCTAGATGGAGCCAGGGAAGGAGGCCTTGGGTCCAGGCAAGTAAAGGAATATAAAACAGACGTGTACCTAAAGCCAAGACCTTAGGGATTTTCAGTGTAAGTTAAAAAGTAGCTTAAAAAAAAACTTCTCAGGCAGCTTGGGGTGATCGGAAGGAAATGTAGAAGCTCTGAAAAATGAAGTCATTTGGCATCTCCCCTGAAAATCACAAGCCATTACCTCACTGGAGTTTGGAGTTTGATTTTACAATTCCTGCTTGTTTCAGAAATCCGAAGCCTAGAAATTAATATGCAATTTGTCCAAAGAAAGTAAAAAGAAGATAATATAAAGGAAATAAATAAAAGTCAATGAAATAGAAAAAAAGGAAATAAAAATGAGTGTCAATAAAGACAAATATTGATTTTTTGAAAAGGTAGAATAGGAACATTTTGAGTAAGACTAATGAAAAAAGAAAGAACTTAAACATAGAGAAATCGTATTAGGAATAAAAATAGACAATTGCTGTGTGTGTGTGTGTGTGTCCAGAAGCTATGTAGTGATAAACATGAAAGCTTTAGTCAAAAAAATAAAATTATAGAAAAATTGCCAAATTTACCAAAATGACTAAGGAACTTCGTAATTGTTAAAGAAATTAAATCAGTAGTTAAAAGTAAATCCAGATGAAATTCATCTGACTCCAAGGGCTAAACGAGCAAGTGTTACAAATTTGAGAAATATAGAATTTCTTTTTAATATAAACTCCTCTAGATAATAGAAATAAAGAAATGCTCCACAGCTAAAGAAATGTTCCATGAGGTTGATAAAAATGTGAAACTGAAGTTTTCAGAGCTGTAGTACCACAGAGGAATAATTTGTCAGAACTATAGTATCACAGAGGAAAACTGCTAGCTGATTTCATTTACTAAAATGATGCAAAATCAATCATAAATAAAATATTAACAAAACAAACCCAACAATTGATTAAATATATATGGCATGACCAAGTGGGGTTCATTTTAGAAATGCCAAAATGATTAAACATTAGATGCATTTATTAATTTTGTTTACCATATGAACAGATTGAAGATGCAAAACAATTATCTCAACAGATTCAGAAAAATTACTTGATAAAATTCAGTACTCACTCAGGGTAAAAAACAAAGAAATTTGTAAATTTATAATAAAATTGGAAAATGAGAAAACTTCCTTAACCTGATATAGAATATCAACCCAAAAGTCTGATAAATATTAAACTTAGTAGAGAAACATTAGAAGCTTAAGTCTCCTGTAAATGATGCCTGCAATCACTATTTCATTTCAATATTGTACTGGAGATTTTAGTAACTGCAATAAGACAAGTTAATAATTAAAAAAATTTTCTCGCTGGGCGCGGTGGCTCAAGCCTGTAATCCCAGCACTGTGGGAGGCCGAGGCGGGTGGATCACGAGGTCAAGAGATCGAGACCATCCTGGTCAACATGGTGAAAACCCGTCTCTACTAAAAATACAAAAAATTAGCTGGGCATGGTGGCGCGTGCCTGTAATCCCAGCGACTCAGGAAGCTGAGGCAGGAGAATTGCCTGAACCCGGGAGGCGGAGGTTGCAGTGAGCCGAGATCGCGCCATTGCACTCCAGCCTGGGTAACAAGAGCAAAACTCCGTCTCAAAAAAAAAAAAAAAAAAAAAAAAATTTCTCCTTCATACCATACGTGAAAATAAACTGCAGCTGGATTAAACACTAAATATAAAGAGCAAACCACTAAAATTTTCAAGACACAGAACAATATTTTATGACTTTAGGTAAGAGGTATTCCTTAAACAACAGACAACTATAAAAGAAATAGTGATAGACTGGGTTCATTAAATTAAAAACCTGTACAGAACGAAATATTTCATAAATGGAGCAAAAAGCAACCTATACAGAAAGAACATATTTTCTGTCTATATAATTGACAAAGGAATGGTATTCAGAATACATAAAAGCTTCTTTACATTAGTAAGGAACAGAAAACAACCCATTTAAAAATGGGGAAAGGATATGAAAAAGCAGTTCGCAGAAGGGGAAACTGAAGGATTTCATAAATATATGAAAAGATATTCAATTGCACTGATATGCAGAGACTATACATTAAAATAATATAAAATACCATTTCATCCCAAGAGATAAGAAAGACAATAAATCTATTTATCACCAAATATGGTAAAAATGTAGGTAAACAGAATGCAGGTAATGTGAGCAGGAGGATAAATTGGTACAACCACTTTGGAAAACAATATTTCATTAATTAGTAATAATGGAAAGCATGCATCCTAAAATTCTAAAATTCTATTTCTAGTTATACTTCTTAGAAAAACTCTCACACATGTGCACAAGGGGCCATCCACCAAGATTTTCACTGTAGCACTGTTTACAAAAATAAAAGATGTGAAGACAATATTAACTGTTTCTTGGTAGGGAACTGGACAGATAAGCTGGGTTTATTTATACAATGAATATTTTACAGCAGTTAAAATGAATTCAGTAAATCTACATATATCAGTATGAATAAATCTCACAGAGTATGTTTAATGAAAAATGCAAGTTGTAAAAGATACATGCAATAATAGTATCACTTGTATAAAATGTAAAAACACAGCAACCAATAACATACATTATTTATGGACACATGCATAAGTGGTAAAATAGAATAACTTAAAAGAGAAAGATAATTCATACTCGATCAGGGTGCTTGTCACTCAAAGAGGGGAAGGAAAGCATGTTTCTAATGGAGGTTTATCTGTGCCTGTACTTTTTGTTTCTTGTAAAAATTCAAACAACAAAGAAGCATATTAAGCACATGTGATCAACCAATGACATAGTAGGATTTGAATATGGTTGATATGTAAGGGCTGTATTATTTCTGTATTTTTCTATTTGTTTGAAACGTTATAATTACAACCAAAAATTTAAAAAGTTAAGTAGTCAAGATGTTTTATATGTTTCAGATGAAGCTAAGAGCCCCATTCTTCTTGCAGAGGTTGAAATGTGTCTATACGTATCGGATGGAATTGTTACCTGCCAGTGTTTTGTCGCAGTTTACTATTTGTGATTTTTGTTATCAAAACAATGGGATTTTCATGTCCTCAATTTGAAATTTATTTTAATATTGATTATGCTTCTTAAAATTGAATGTACTATTTGGAGATGTTTATATATGCTCTCTCCAATCCCATCTCACTCCAGCCAATTAGGAATCACAGATACAGAGAATTAGTAGTACACATATATTTTTTTGGAAAGCTCATTAACAGGGAGTTGGTGAGGTAACAGAATAAGTTATTAGAGCCAGGACTCCTTGGCTTCTCTCTCTATTTATTAATGGCATGACTGTTTTCTGAACTCTTCATTGCTGGAGTTCCTTTATCTTTAAAATGGAAATCTTGACTTATCTCTAAATCCTTTCTAGCTCTCAGGTTTTGTAATTTTATGAAGTGTGTAGGTGAAGTCAGTCATAAAACTAAGTGTGACTGAAATATATAAATTGAGGAGGAGCCAAAGGGCTCCTCAGTCTCACAATATCTCTTCCTCTGTCTTTGCCAGAGTGTCACTGCTTTTGGATTAAAGTAATGAAGGCTGAAATTTTAAAGCCAATGTTTTCTGAGAAATATATGTCATTATTGTACATTAATGTCTTGGCAGAAATGGATTGTAAAATAAGCAGGTCAGATTGGCATGCTCGTTGAAAGATTATGGGAAATAGGACAGGTATGTTTTGGTCAGAAGGTGAGGTAGGAAGGGGTTAGAAAGGTGAAAGCACTGCTTTAGAGGGGTCCTCACCATTTAGAAAGATGCATAGGACACTGTGTCCGTGGAAGTATGGATGCTGAATAGGAGGAAAGTGTATGCAGAGGGAGACGGTGCAAAAGCAGACAAGCAAGCACTGCACCAATCCATTAGGGCAGCTCCCAGAGTCACCTCTTACATTTCAGCTAATGAAGCAGTTTCTTGGACACAGAAAGAGTTTAGAAGTTTTTCCTAAACATTAGAAAGGGTATTTTAGAATTAGAAATTAGAAAGGGTATTTTAAAATCCTTGGATTGTGATATGGATCATATTCTCATCTTAGGCTGAAATCAAAGAGGAGGCATCTGTCAAACTGCCAAAAGAAATGCCCCAGCAGGTGTGATCCTTCATCACTTCAGCAATCTTGTAACTACAGGATCCTAACTACACTAAGCCTTGTGCCTCTGTTAGAGTTACGTTAGGGTTAAATGAAAAAGGTAGAGAAAAAGGTGGTACAAACACTTTCCACAATGAGCAATCTACCCTTTTACAATGAGCAATCTAATTTTTTTCACAATAAGCAATCTACTCATGTAGGAAATTTGAATTGGTGTTTAAGGTTTTAAGTATTCTACAGGAGAGATTTAAATGTAATTTCCTTGAGTCTTAGTTGCTAATTATTTTAACTAAGAACTCTAAATTAAACATTCTCTATTTTGAAGGCTTTAAGGAGTTTAAAGCAATTGCTGTCACTGGAAATGTGTTTAGTATCCATTCTCAAGAGTGGAATTTAATCAGCCACGTAAAGATGGTGACCTCAGAAAGACAGCCAGAAGCATCAGCCTTAATTGTATCAAGAACTCAGTGTCCACACAAATGAAAAACTACCTTTGACTGGTGGAAAGTTTTGGAACTTAAAGTTCAGTGAATTTGAGGCCATCATGTATGGAATAGCTAGAAGATTGCTTTAAAATCTGTCTTTCTGCAGGCTGACCTGGCCTAATAAGCAACTCAATTAAAAAAAATTAGATTGATGATTTGTGGGCTGAGACAGCAACCAATTTTTTTTTTTCTGCTTGATTTTACCCTAAATGACATTAGAAATTGTATAAAAAAATAAATTCTTTCAATTAATTTTGCTGCTGCTTTGTCAATCCTACCAAGGAAGCTCTAATCATATATTTTAAAATAATCTATAAATATAGTACTTTTAATAATCATGGAATCTGTAAATATAGTACCTAAAGCAGTGCTTTCTTACTAAGTGCATACCAATAAGCATTTCAATACATAAGAATACATGGCTCAATCAAATGCTTTCAAATGTAGATTGTTAACTCATTCTGCCATTTAAAAATATTCTGCTAAAATTTTTATTTTCCTCTATTCGGGTGCTCCAAAGAATTTGAGGATAAAAACGTTTGAGTTACTGTAATAAGAAGTGGAGCAGGATTTTATTTTTTTCTCTCTCTCAGTTGTGGTAAGTCCCAAATCTGTGGTGGAAAAGTGCTAGGTATCTAGAATTCTAAATGCAGCAAGCTAACAGTTGCTAGGACCAAATAACTTTCTGCAGAAAGTAAGTCCTGCAAATACAGTTCTCTCCCTCCCAATCAATAGAAGAGGACTTTGGGGTAGAGAAAAAGAGTTGCATTTCAGGGAGTTCATGTTCCTTAATATGGTTACACGCCACTTGGATATCTGCTTAGACAGTGGGATATCTGCCTAGACAGTTGACTTGCCACATGCCCCTGAAAAGGAAAAGGCAATTTAAGAGAGAGTTGACAAACCTTCCAGGTAAAGGGAGGGCTGGGGCTGAGGCACACACCCTAGTTGTTCCCAATTCAACTTTTCTTGGTTCCAAGAGTTGTCTGGAATAAGTAGATGACATGAGGTGCTGTAGTCTTGCTAGACCTGCTGTGTCACAAGGAGTAAAAGGTCCTAATCATGGGCAATCTGTTGGGCATCTGCCAGAAGTCACAGGGTTCTCATCCAAATGTCAGGGGAATGGCCCCTGCCTGGGAAATCTGCTAGGGTGTTCACTGCTCCTCTGCAGCGGGGCATGTTCGGCCTACCACTTATTTTCATTGAACCCACAGACAACAAGCAAGAATGGTGGTCTTGGCCCAATTGATATAGAAAGGCAGCCTCCCGAGTTAGAAGACATGGTATTTCCCCTCTGCCAGACATGATATTTTCTTCTTTTACATGGTCACTATCCTAGTTTAATCTATCTTCATCTCTGTTACTGTGCAAACACATTTTAAACTGGTTTCTGTGCATCTGGCCAGCTTTTCCTCCAGTCATTCTCCAAACAGCCACTAGAATTATCTTAAGGAAGGCGAATCTGGCCATTGCACTTCCCAGATTAAAACTCTGATGGTTCTGCATGCTACCTTTAGGATAATTCAGACTCTTTAATTCTGCTTTCCTGGTCTTTCTAGCCTCATTGTTTGACCATGATGAGCTTCTTTCAGATTTCTGCCTTGTCAAAGTGTTCTCTTTCTCTTCTAAGATTTCATAGTATCTTCTACTCTAGTAGGAATGCTCTTTCCTAAAACACTGTCCCCTTCACCTCCTGCTTGCTTTGGACCTACTAGTTCTCACCTGACCTTTATTAAGCAAATTAAATGTTGCTTATCATGATACACCTGACCATTAGTTCTGGTAACATTTGCTACTGCCTCCGGTGTGGGGGTGAAAAACTGCCTGTCCTACTCACAGCACTATTCTGGCCCAGAGTACACACTTAATAGATATTTGCTGAAAGAATAAGAGTTAATTAGGTACCATTTAATCCTTGGGCACTAAAAAGATAAAATCAGTTACCTTAATCAGATCAAAACTGGGCCCTCTGCCCATACCATATTAACTTTTGACTCAGACCAGATGCTAACATTATATCAAGGTATCAACCAGAGAACAGTGAATATAATCAACCATTTTTTAGACAACAAGCAGAGGCCAAAAAAGCTCTTGGTGCTTATAGCAGAGTTTATTCTAATAACCATGAATCAGATACTTTCTCCTAATCTCGAACTGTCCAAACCATGTATTGTGTATCCCAGCCTTTTCTTGGTCTGCTACCTGAAAAATCATCTTCTTGGTCTAATCAATTTTTATGTCTGTATGTGAACCCAGGGAAGGCTTAGGCAAAATTGTGACGTATTCAGATCTACTGATATGGATTAGCTGTGTTCCCACCTAAATCCCACCTAGTATTGTAATCCCTGTAAGCCCCACGTGTCAAGGGCGGGGCCAAGTAGAGGTAATTGGATCATGGGGGCAGTTTCCCTCATGCTGTTCCGGTGATAGTAACTGAGTTCTCACGAGAGCTGATGGTTTTATAAGTGCTTGGCATTTCCCCTGCTTGCACCCGCTCCAGCCTGCCACCCTGTGAAGAAGGTGGCTGCTTCTCCTTTGCCTTCTACCACGATTGTAAGTTTCCTGAGGCCTACCCAGCCATATGGAACTGTGAGTCAATTAAGCCTCTTTCCTTGATAAATTACCCATTCTCGAGTATTTCTTCATGGTAGTATGGGAACAGACTAATATTCTGTAATTGAGAAGCCAGCCTGTCAACTTTCTCTACAGGTTTCCTCCTCTTCTCAGGCTGCTCAGACCTTTCCTACCACAATCACTTTATGAGAATTTGCTTCCTTAAACTCACTAAGAGTACCCACCCTTTAAAAAAAAGTCAGATTGGGTGTTTTGATTGTTGTATTAATTAGCTAGGGCTGCTGTAACAAAGTTTCACAAACTGCATGTTTTAAACCACAGAAATTTGTATCACAGTTCTGGAGGCTAGAAGCCTAAGACCAAGGTGTCAGCAGGGCGGTTCCCATCTACGCACTGTAAGGGAGAATCTGTACCCTGCCCCTCCCTTAGCTTCTGGTGGTTTGCTGGCAGTCTTTGGCATTTTTTGGCTTGTAGGAGATCACTTCAATCTCTGCCTTCATCTTCACATGGTGTTCTGCTGTGTGTGTCTGTGCCCCAAATTCCCTTATTAATAAGGATCCCAGGCATATTGGATAACAGGCTCACTCTATTTCAGTATGACTTCCTCTTAAGTAATGATATTTGCAACAATCCTATTTCCAAATAAGTCACATTCTGAGATCTATGCTTTCTACCTAAGAATTTAGGGGAAGGTCATAATTCAACCTATTATAGGTACAAATTGGAGAAATTTTCACATAAGTGAAAAATGGAATTCATTTAAAAGGTACAAGGTAGTTTTGAAAGATCCCACTGATTGGAACTGCTTGAGAGTCCTTTCCAGGTGCTGTGGCTGGGAAAAATGTACTCGATGTCTTCCATCCTTGAACAATTCAACTCAAGTTCAATGAGCCAAGCTTGGGTCACATGCATACTCTTTGGCTGCTAGGAATGGCGGTACGATGGTGAGGGCAAGTTTTGGCAGGAGGTCCTCTGGTTTCCATAGTGAATGCAGGTGCTTGGAATTCAGGATGGGTGAAAGTAATTCCACAGAGAGATCTGGGAATGTTAGAGAGGGGAAATTGGTGATTGGTAGCTAAAATCCTTTATTTTATTTTTTAAAGAGGAAGTTACCTCAAGAGGAATGGTTTCCTTCTGGTGTGAAGGTTACACCTTTTCTTAACCAAGTCTAGAGCTATTTCTAGGCAGATATAAGTTGGAACTTTGGGAAGCCCTTTGATTACAGAATGCTCTTCTACTTGCTTGCTGTCCCTTTAGGATAGGTACCATCAACTTTGGAGGAGCTCACATTTGTAAAGATGAGAATTTCCTAGAAGTATCAGGGGAAGAAGCAGGCATTAAGATCTTCCAGTTCTTTGGATGTTTGCCTTTTCATACCAAACCTCAGACCTAGAGAAGCCTTCATGGGCTTGCACATAGAAAGCAGAACCAATTCTTGACAGAAGGCAATCTGAATGCTCCCTAACCCTAACCACCCAAGGTTTTTATCTACTGTGCTGGCTAACTTACCTGCTATATGCTTCCTGAAACTGAAAGTTCTAGCTTCGCTTCTTAAAGTAGCAGTGCAATCCAGTGGACAGGATATGGGATTTAGAGTCACTTGGATCTGTGAGGAAGATCTCTGGGATGGACCAAATCAAGTAATATACTCCCTCTGACTCTCAGGATTCTCCAATGTGAAATGGCAACAGTATCTCCCAGGCAATAATACTTGCATAGGGTTTGTGTGAGATTAAGAGCAGATATGTATGTCAAGTGCAACTCAAACAAATCAAGAATGTAGGTTTTGGTGACAATGAGGTCATATTAGCATTTATAACTAGATTTTACTGGCCAGCCACCTCCTTCTTTACAACTGCTGTACCTCACATTTCACTTTCTCTTCTTCCATAACCCACCCAAGTATTTCTAAAATTCTCAGGGAGACCTCTTATGCACTCAGAACAGCTTTGGCAGCCTCTTGTGCATGGACTACCTTGCTTTTGGCATTTGTCTTTTTTTCCCAGGATGATGCCTCCCCCTCTGCCACTTTTGCTCTCTTCTGCTGTGTGAAGATGCTGTTTCCGCCCTCTAGGTATACATTATCAGTTTGATCCTTGGACTCTTGAATCTGGCTTAAAAAGTCCTGAATATCCTACCAGGGATGTTAGATTTGGAAAGTGAAATAAAACAAATGAGTTGCAGCCTCTCCTGTCACTATGCTGACCTTGTAATGAACACTTGTGATTGCTTGAAAGATCACTGGAGCAGCACCATCATCACCTGTAGCTTCCCTAAATGTGTTGACAAGATGGGAACATCTTATCGGATTAACTCAAGGATCAGTAGGCTTGAAAATTTACTTAGAAGATTAAATAATATTTTATTGTGACTGCTTCTACTTTTCCACCCAACTCTTCTCTAATAAAATTTCTGCTTCAGCCAGTGAAAATAGAGAGGAAGATTATAGCTTCAAAGAGTTTCGGAAATGTGTTCTTGCTGGAAATTCACTCTACACACGACTACTCAAACTCTGTAAATAAATGTGAGTAACAATTTAATGATTTCCTGACACTCTGGACTTTGCCCAACTGGAGAATTGCACTATCTCTCTTTGTGTGTGCTTTCCCCAGTACCTGACGTGCCTGCATTTGGCCTGATTCCTTGCCCTCATGCTGCCCTGCCGTCGTAGCTTATTTAGGTCACTCTCCCTGTGCACATTCGCCTGCCTTGCTTTACATCTCTTACCCCTCATCCCTTCTTTGTGTTAATCACTTTTTCTGATCGTCTTTGTTAGGAGGAGATCAATGTTCCAGGATAACACTTGTGGACTTCTGGAAGCTCTACCCATTCTTCTCCATTTTTATGTAAAAATCAAACCTCCAGTTTCTCAACCCTCACTCATTCACCTACCACCTTCACAATTTTGGCATATCTTAGTAGCCCTGATAGTATATTTTTCTTTGAACCAACTCTCATTTTAAACCCCAATGCATATTCCAACCTTATCCTAAGCAATAATATCTATGAAACAAGAACTTTGACCTGTAAATTATATAACAACTAATACATATTAAAGTAATATATAGCTATTAAAAATTCTATGTAAATAATCTTAGCATCAGTGGCACCCTCATTAGTCTATGTCAGTTGCCATATAATAGAACTTTCGCTAATAATGGAAATGCTGCATATCTGCATTGTCCAGTATGGCAGATAGTAGCTGCATGTGAGTACTGAGCACCTGAGACGTGGCTGGTGCATCTGAAAAATTAAATCTCAAAATAATTTAATCAACTTAAATTTAAATAGCCACATGAGGCTCATATCTACTGTATTGGGAAATAAGGGCCTACATTGTGAGGCCATTGAACTAAATTATCAAATTATCTCTCAGGTTTTTTCCAGCTCTAAAATTTAAAAATAAAAGCTGTAGGGTTCTCACAAGTAGGAATATCTGGGTAGGCAGAAAATGAACATGATTCCAGAACTAACAATTTTGAGCAAGAGGGACCTTTTCATTATGGCTAGTGAATAGTATAGTACTTGGTACAAAAAAAAAAAATTCAGGGGTGGTAGCTTTAATCGACCCTCTAGTCATATCACTACGATTGTGGCCTTGGTGATAGAAAAATAAGATTTAAGTGACCTACATTAATCACTTAAACCTTATGTATCGACCTGTTACAACAATTTATTCAGGGTTCATTGTGTCCAGAACAGTTTATTAGAAAGGGGTACAGACTCCAGAAGCATAACTCCTGGTATGTGGTCAGGGGACTGTTAGTCAGGGATACATTTTATGAAAGTTACAGTTTATTGAGCTGGAAACTTTCAAGCACAGTTTTTTGTCCAACTTAGTTTCAACTTTAACAAACACAAGAGTACTTGTAGAGAGAAATTCTCCTCCAACGCACACTCTTCTGGTGATTACCAGCAGGTCCACTGGCAGCAGCTGGATTGAGTGTCTGAGTCAGCCTGGCTGATTACCTTAATCACCTTAATCATAGAATCTACCCTCCCTGGAATGGCCTCAACACAGAGAGTGGCAGAATGGCAGAACAGCCACTCAAAACGAAAAACTCTTTGTTAGAATGTGTTCTGAGGCATTTAAGGAATAGCTTGTGATTTGCAGGAGGAACAAGATAATTTCAAGGCTTTGTCAATTCTTTGCTAGTTCTTTTATTAACAGAGTTTTCCAAGAACATCTTCGTTAGAATACATAGCACATCCTTGAGAGGTGCTGCTGACATCTCAGGTGAGCATCTTTTCCCTGACTGCTCATTAACCCTTTAAAGTAGTATACGGTGACTTTTCCTTCTCTGTCTTCATTCTGAAGCCCCATCAATCTACACATATTTGGGAAAGGGGAATGGAGCTCCCCATTTATCAACTGCCAGAATAAGAAACAAGGCCTCAAATATTCTTCATCTTCAACACTTATTAGTCATTCAGTTTACTGGAATCGGACTCCCTAAGTATGCAAGTAACTGCACCAAGTTTATTGTCTATACTATACTTCAAATATTACATCAGAATATAAGGAGCAGCAACAAGAAAATAAACTTGCATACTTGCAGCAGTAACTCTGTCATTGAAATTTTTATATCCTCTGATGATTTTATAGGTTTAAGCTTGTGAAACAGCCATGAGAGACTGTTTTCTCCTAGCATTGCCTTCTGGTAAAAGTTACCATGGAAATAGCGGTGATAGGATTATGTTGTATTGTGTAAACAACTACATTTTTCATAGGCATGACTCACATTCAGTGATTATAATCGATGACCTCTTTACTGAAATAACAAAGCATGAATATCAACTGATCTCTAATTACTAATATTCAGGCAAGATTTTGAAGAATATGAATTTTAGTTATAGCTAGAATTAGTTTAGTATACTTATCAAAAATGTTAATTGCCCCAAATAATTAGGAACTTTAATCTTGGGGGCAGGAAGACCTGGGTTTGAATCCTGGTGCTCTTCTTCCATCTTCTGTGACCTAGTTAGGCAGATTTCTAAACTTCTGTGTTTATGCAGTTTTCTTGTCTATAAAGTAGTGGTGATAAAATATAACTCAAAATTTTCTGTGAGAATTAAATGAATAAATGTCCATAAAATGATTAGGGTAGTCTCTAGCACAATGTAAAATCCATGTAAACGACAGTGGTACCATTATAAGTTTTAACCAATCCTTGAAAACCTTTGTCTTCCAAAAGTAGTTCTGACTTTAAAATTTTAGATCAGTTTTTAGAACATTCTAGAACAAATTTATTTAGAACAAAATGATTACAATGCACACTTAGTTATACAGCAGTATTTGGCAAGCACTGTTCTGTGTGCTTCATATAACTTATGTAATTGTCACAACAACCCAACGATATAGGTGATGTGATTACCCCTATTTTACAGATGAAAAAATTGAGGCACAGAGAGAATAAATAATTTGTTCAAGAAGTCACAATGGAGGCAGGATATGAACCAGTTCACTGGGCTTTAGAATTAGTGCCTTGACTCATTAAGCTCTATTGCCTTCTAGAATCAGAAACAGGTTGGTTTATGATTATAATTAATTACATTATAATTATAAGCACAACTTATGTTAATTTAAAGAATGTATAAATAATTAATGAAATCTTCAGTACTCTTTTGACCCTGATAACCACCATATTTTGCACCACCCAGCCACCTTCTGATGAGTATTTCTATTCAGAAGACCCTCTGCATTTGATTTAAGACTCGGGATTTCACTTTTCTAGAATAACTTAGTTTGCTGCATGTAAGAGAAGTTATTTTTTTTTTCCCCCTCCAAATCTCTTACTCTTATAAAGTAAGTAAAACTTCAGTTTATTTGTAAAAGTCATCCTGAAAAGAAAACTAGCACCTGGTGCTAGGAAGATGAAGGGATCATGAAGGTGTTGAAGGATTTCTCCTTAGTTCAGCTAAAGATGGGGTTCTTTGTCCCACGCCCACAAAAATTCAGGCTCGAAGAGAATTTGAATGGTGAGTAAGACAGGGTTTTACTGGGTGAAAAGGAAGAAAAAGGGAAAATGGGGACTCTGCTAGGCCAGAGTCCCTCGTAGAGAGCGCTTCCCACCTTCTCTTTGATTCCCAGGTCCACACAGAAAGAGGAGGGGCCGGGCTCCTCCAGCCTGAAAATAGTATGAACTTCCTGAGGTTACACCCCAGTGCCCAGGCTGGTTGAAGGTTTTCTGAGACCACCTCCTACCTGGCTTTCTCAAAGGATATGAGAAAATAATGCTTGTTTATTTGAAAATCAAAGTTTTAGACCACTTAAAAATAGATTGGGGAATCGGGCAGTGACTTGGCTCTGTGACTAAATGAGTTAAAAAATACAAAACAAACATATGTTATGCAGACACCAACGTAATAAATTCTAAGCACTGTAAAAACTGAATTTGGGGGAAATTAAATGCCATTGAAATGTTTAAACATTTGGGAATTTCCAAAGTACATATTCACAAGAAAACATCCTGGTAAATATATTTTAAAACATATAATTAAATAATTCGATTCATAACTATATGTGGGCATATATTTAAAATTGTATTTACTTATATAAACAATATCATATGTATTTCTTCATTTTATTAAATCTTCTACAAGCTCATTTTTAAAACTTTGAAAAATAGATTTGTTTTTCATTATTACAAATAATTCTGTAATAACTATTCTTGTGCATGTATTATTTCATATCCCTTATTGTCTTTAATTGCATTCGATAGTAGTTTAACTACTAAGCTGAAAGCTCTAAATTTCAGGGCATATCACCAAATAGCTTTTTACAAAAGTCATACTTATTTAAACCTTTACTAAGTGTGAAATAGAATGTGTATCTCTGCACCTTGAATATTATCATTAAATAATTTCATTTTTAATTTGCAAATTACTGTGAGATTGAACAGACCATTGGTAGTTTGCTTCTGAGTATTATCTGCTCATGTTCATATTTTGACTAGAATTTTAATAATATTTCTTAGTAATTTGTGTCAACTCTTACTATGTTAAGGATATCTGTATTTATTACTTTAACACATTTTTTCAAGTTTGTCACTTGCATTTTAATTTTACTTGTGTTTTTTTTATAAATATGTTTCAAAATCAAGATATATAATGGCTTATTAAAAATATAGTCAGACATTATATTTGCTTTAATAGAGAACCATACTAGCTAAAGGAAAGGTTTAAGTAAAGTCTACCTTCTAGTTTGGCATTTAAGATCTATTAGCATCAAGGCATTGAAGAGAGAGGACATGGAATCCTTACAAGGGCTCAGAAGTTATCCTGACAAACGAGCATATTATGCAAAAGACACATGTTTTCCCTTTCACCATTCCTACTAATCCTGTTGTTTATTTCTCTTTCTGGTGTATTCATATTCAAAATGTCTTAAACATATTTTTTAGAATTTATACTGGATTACAGTACTGAAACCCTGTCTCCTCTAGCATTTCTTTTCTTCTGTACTATTTGCTTTCTCTTCCTATAAGTTTCCTTTGTCTTCTTTTCAGAGTAACACTTTCTATAAAAGAAGAAACTATGTTAAAAAAAAAAACACTTTATCTTGATTGCATTTGAAAAACAAATTGAAGGCTCTCTGTTGTGGGACAGGATGGGGCTATTGTTATTGTTAAGCCTAGGGCACTTAGATCTGTACATGAACCTTGCATAAATAATTCCTCCAAGAGCTTAGAGAATAAGAATTTTTGACAGGAAAAGCTTTACAGAGACTGGTTATTATTTTGGTTCTGTTTGAAAATTAGGTAGGGGTCCTGACCAAAAGAAGACACTAGGTTGAAAAAAATAATTGCAGTAGGACATCTGGATTAGCTGAATAATAGTCTTGATAAAAAGGATCTATGAACAATCAGATGAGCACCAGGTCCTTCCAGAGCTTACCAGAAAATGATAGATGCTGAGGACAGTTGTTATCTTGTTCTACTTCCATCCAAACTCCAAATTCCAAATAGAAATGGGCGTTTTTTTCTTACCCAGTCCTCTGCTCAGTCACTAGTCATACACCATAGGCAAGAAGAAACCGGGTGATAAACTCTTTAGTGGAAAAGCTCAAATGACACTAGGCAGTCTCATCGTTTTATGCATGATTCCACGTCCATGTGATTCCTTCAGCTATTCCTTCAAGCTCTTTCGACTTGCTTCTAGGAGGAAGAAGATATTTTAATGGCTCTTTCTCTTGGGGAAAATGGGGCTAGTTAAAATAATCCTGTAGGTTAAATCTTATTGCCTGAAAACACTTTGTTTCATGTTTGTTCAATTTTTAAAGGCACATCACTATTGATTCACTTGGTCCACAGCTGTATAAACCTGGCAGAATCAGTATGGCATAATATCCATTTTCTCATCCAGATGTTTACCTAGTATAGTCCTTCCATACTGGGATAGGGCCAAAGAGATAAGGAAGTTCAGTTTAGAAAAATCACTTCAGTGACTGTGTGTCTAGGGCCTCATTTGCATGGTCAGCTTCTGGCTTATCCCCCAGTGTGGTTGCTTTGGGTAGTTTTTCTCACGCTTTCACAGATTCCTCTTCCTCTGATTTCATTCATTTAACCAAGCCAGTGGTTGACAGGAGCATGCTTTAATCTGGTTTTACCAGTTTTCCAGGCAACGTCATTCATTAGGCATTCACTATTAGCCTGATATACTAGTGCCATCAGAAACCAAAATGGAGAGGAAAGTAGTTTAAAATCAACTCATTAAACACTCGCTTCTTTCATGAAGTCTCATGACATTGCCAGCTACTAACTGTCCTCGTAACACATTCCCTAACTGTCAGATCATAGCTGTCATTTGGGGTACTCTCCGGAAAACACACATTGCTATACCTCTCTACTGGTCAATACTGTTTCAGTGAGTGTGAAGTGGAGCCTAGGAAGTTATGCTTAAAGAAAACCCCGGGCCAGGCGCAGTGGCTCACACCTGTAATCCCAGCACTTTGGGAGGCCACGGCGGGGGATCTCCTGAGGTCAAGAGGCTGAGACCAGCCTGACCAACATGGAGAAACCCTGTCTCTACTAAAAGTGTAAAATTAGCTGGGTGTGGTGGTGCATGCCTGAAATCCCAGCTACTAGGGAGGCTAAGTCAGGAGAATAACTTGAAACTGGGAGGTGGAGGTTGCAGTGAGCCAAGATCCCGCCATTGCATTGCAGCCTTGGCAACAAAGAGTGAAACTTCATCTAAAAAAAAAAAAAAGTAGAAAAAAAGAAAACCCCAAATATATTAAATATATTTTAAACATCCCTACTTGGGTCTTATGATTAGGCAAACTTAGAAAACTGTCTTAATTATTGCTTCACATCTTCTGCCTCAAAGATCTGATGATTTAATTACATCTTAAATCTTATGGTTCGAGTGTACCTTGTGGAGAGATTTCAAAGAAACAAGAGGGGCATTTTGATTTTTTAAAAGATGGTCATAGGGACTGGAGAGTGAAAAGATAATTAAGGAGAGGGACAGGAGAAGTGCTTCACTAAAGAAAAAGGGACAGAGTGGGCATGAGTGGGGAGATGGAGCACTCTAACCTTCCAGGCAGCAGGATAATGACCTTCTTATTGGTCTTCTTGCCTCAGCCTTTGTGGCCTCAATTCCCTCACAGGCGTCACAATCATCTTCCTCAGGCCTCTCTTTGATTGCATTATTTCCCCTCTCTGAGTCCTGTGCCAATGCCCAATTACCTCTCAGGCCAAATTAACACTCTTAATCACAGGCATCAAAGCTCTCCACCCGCAGGTTTCCTGGAATGAATGCCTGAGCTGGCCAGCCTCATGCCAGCTCAGGCTCCTGCTCCAGCACCCAAGCTCTGTTTGCCAGCCCTTGAGTGAGACTTGTCAGCTTGCAGAGTACCACCTCAGCCTCGGACAGCTTCCCCTTCCTGTTGAGGAAGTTGTGTGCTTTTCTTTTATTAAAATACTGCTCAGAAGTAACTTTTTCACTGTTAGTTTCAGTGCTTGTTTATTGACCAAGACAGCCTTAAAGTTCCTCTCAGCTTTGCCACATTTTAGACTTTCAAGAAGAGTTGTCTTCTTGACAATTGTCTCTGTCCCCTATTAAGATAGCTTGAATAAGTCTTTCTTGCCTGTTTAACTTTGTCTAGAGCAATTTTTTATTGACATTACTTGGCATCCTAGAGATATAACTGTTGTATTAATACACTACCAACACATTTCAGTAAAATAATGTATGTTTGAATGTATTTTATTGTATCTTTAACGTGTAAGAGTCTTGAGATTGGTGACTGGCTCACTCAGTACCAAACTCTTCTGAACAGGAATTCCTATTAAACCAGGTTAATGAAATCTCCATATGTGATTGAGCTTTCATTCCCTGGAAATGATAAGTTTTTAAAAATTCTGAAGACAGAACACTTTTTCAATACCAAATTTTTTTTTAAAGTGGGTCTCTCTTTTTTTTTTTTAAGCTCTGGGAAAGAATTCCTAGGTCAGAAAATGTATCATTTTCTTCCAGATTTATACATTGCTGTGATGTAAAAGGTAGAATAATTTGTTCCATTTGTGTTTTGGTGCAGAGCTGCTGCCCAATTAAATGGAACTCCTGGACCAAGTTTCCAGTTGAATGGAGCTCCCATCCTGTTAATAGAATTGAAAAGAAATAGAATGAATTAAAAAAAAATAAGACAAAGACAAGAAAAAAGCCAATAAAAATATAGCTTTTATATCCAACATATCCATATGCATTATAATTGTCAGGTTATATTGTTTTTGCTGATTTGTCAAATGAAAAAAAACAAATGCTTTGTTGCCACATAGTTTTTTCAAACAAACTTGGAAGAATGTGATACATTGAGTATGGGCAAATGTCTGCTAACAGGAGGTTGTATGTTTTGTAAGATTGTCTTTTGTAAGACTGTGTTTAAACAATTTTTGTTTTATACCTTATCAACATAGTTTTTCCGTTAAGTGTGTAGGAGAAGCTCAATTGTTGGATAATTTTAATAAGAACAATGAAGATTTATAGCTTTTGTTTCTGATATTAAATTCCATCTAGATTAGACTTGTTTTCTTTCAGCCAAGGCAAAGGTACTCATTTGTTATTGAGTTGCGAATGAGGGCTTACATGTTTGTGAGAGGCACAGGTTTTTCTTGGCAATGCTGAGTTGCCTTGGGAATCACAACTGCTCTCTGTAGTCAGAGGCTGAAGAAACTGTTTTCTGAGGACTCCAAAGGAATCCCTGACCTCTCTTTCTTGGGAATGTGGATTCAAACTTCACAAAAAGTGCAATGAATTAATTCCCTTTTAACCTGAGAGCTTTTTGAAAGGATTGTTTAATTTTTGGACACACCACTTCTGGGTTTTCATAGGTATTATTATTTCAGACTTTAGGTATTGAATTGAAACGAAAAGATTGTCACTTGTTTAAAAGAGAGCTGTGAGATATTGATATGGTATCGGTTAGTTAATAGTTAGGATTTTGCTAAATTTTCAGGCCCTGTTCTTAAGCTAAAGAAAAACTACTGTAGATTACAAAGAAGCTGTGGATGACCTTCAACATTTATTTGCATGTGAATATGAGAGCATACATTTGAGAACCACTACAGCTACAAAGCGCAGATGATGAATTTGAACCACTCTGCCAAATTGCTTGCAACAAACCAACATTATGTAATTTTCTGTTATTGTGTAAAACCATCCCTTATCATTTATAAATACTGTTCTGTGGCTGTGCTTATTAGACCTTTTTAAAAATCAAATAACTTCCGGTTAAAACAATTTCTGTTCTTTCCATTTTCTACCTAGACATGCAGATAGAAAATTGATTTTGTGGATACATTTGTTAAAACAAAAACTTTAGGAAAATTGAATTTAACAGTTTAAGCAAGTAGAAAGAAACAAACAGTTTGTGATTTGGGCTGCCCCAACAATCAAAACAGATTCTGAGAGACTCTAGGGCTGCAGCATGGTCAGATAAGATTTATGGACAGAAAAAGGAGAGTGATGTACAGAAAACAGAAGTGAGATACAGAAACCCTGGTTGGTTACAGCTCTGGGTTTGCTTTATTTGAACGAGGTTTGCAAGGTTGGCTGCCTGTGAGTGGTTCAATATGACTGCTGTGATTGGCTGAGACTCAGCTATTGTTACACAAGCATACCCTGAAGTTAGGTTTCCAGTTTGTCTATGTACTAAGGTAGGTTGTGGTTCATATGTAAGAACTCAAGTATGTATGAGTATAGAGGCTTTCTTGGGCAAAATTTTAGTTTGATTTAACAAATTTTATGTTTTAAAGTTTAGTAAGAATCATTCTAACAGTGACCTGAGCTATTCATGAATGAGCTTAATATCAAATATGGCAATAGATTGTTATCTATTGTGGGGTTTTAAAGGTTTTTTTTCTGCCCTTAGGTTAAAAGACTATATGAGCAGTCAGGCTTTTACTAAGCCCACTTTTAAATTCAGATCTTTTAGGTGTGAAGGGCTGACTTATGGGAGCGATGTTCTAAATGATTAATGATCTAACCTGCCTCCTACAGTCAACCCTGTCTCCTCCTGTGTCAGCTCTCTTAATTCTTTTGCCTGGTCTCCCTTCTATACCATTCTCTGTTGAGTCCGCCCAAGCATAACCACTTCAGCTGTGTTTCTGAGCAAATATCTAAGTTGATCTTGTCTGTGAGACAGTGTCAGGGTTTAACTGGTTCTGTGAGGAAGGTAATATTTTAATTTTAAAGGAAAAGACCGGTTTGTTCATATGGGGATGCAGTCATAAAATGAACTTTATCCCTGGAATTAATGTGAGTCACGCATGAATCCTATACTCACTGTTCCCATTCCTTGTCCACTATGTGCCTTTTTCATAGCATCCCAGTTCACTAAATAACTCATAAACTCATCTGGAAACTAATTTAAAGGAATATAATGAAGAAAGTCTGAGAAGGTTTCTGTTAGAGAAAATGCCATGTAGCAGAATCTCCAAAATGTGAACGTTTTTTGTGATGTTGTTTTCCTTGGAGGGAGGCTATTGACTTGAGGAATTTGAAAGTTTCTGGAGGAAAGGTTTAGAAAAATTTGAAGTGAAACTTTTTTTTTTTTAATTAAAAGGTGTGCTAACCTGCCAAGTTATTCCCCTAGAGATTAGCTATTTTGAAATATAAAAACCTGTTAGGGAGCAAAATCAGGGGGTCCTGAGTCCCAGTGGCAGAGATGAACAATTCATAGAGAGAGAAGGGGTGGTATCTGTTTTCCATTGCTGCTGTAACAAAGTACCACACATTTAGTGGCCTAAAGTGCAAAAAATTATTATCTTACAGCTCTGTAGACCAGAAGTTCAATGTGATTCTTATGAGGCTAAAGTCAAGGCATAGGGCTGTGTTTTCTTCTGGAGATTTATCTGCCTTTTACAGATTCTTAAGACCTCCTGCACTCCTTGCGACATAGCTCCCTACTTCCATCTTCAAAGCCTCCAAAGGCAAATTGAGTTCTTCTCCTATCTCTCTGGTTCTCTGCAGCTAGAAAGAGCTCTCTTCCTTAAAGGACTCATTTGATTAGATTGGGGCCACCTGAAAACTCTAAGATAAGATATTCCCCATCTTAAGTTCCTTCACCTTAATCACATCTGCAGAGTCTTTTTTTTTTTTTTTGTCACATTAAGTATTCATATTCATAGATTCTAATATTAGAGTGTATGTATCTTTGGTAGGGGCATTATTCTACCTACTATTGGAATCAAGGTCAACAGTGGGTTATTAGGCAGGGATGCAGGCACTTGGTCTATGAGACAACAGTCTCCAGGGATGGAATTGGGGTGAGGTAAGTGAGGTACTTTTCCCAAGTGCAAAATCTAAGGGGACACCAAAACTCATTAATCAAAACCAATAATATTTTGAAGCAATATTTAAAAAATAAAAATATATGTAGAAAATATATGGTGAACAAAATGGCAAAATTTTAACTAAAGATAAGCTGTTATTTGCTTGCTTTATGGCCTTACATTAATATGTGAAGGGGGCAGTCACATCAGTCCACAGCTGAGGGTTAACAATAGTGTGCCAATGGACTGAGCAAGGTGGGGCTTTAGGTATTTTTATATTTTTTGATTGTGCAAATTTTATTACTATGTTCCCCTTGGTTCAAAATGTGAAAAGATATGTTGATACTTGTCTATATGGGTGTACATTTTTCCTTTTGCCTTAGTCTACCAAAAGGCTTCATATGGCACTGCTACAAACACTGGCACTTGTGCTTCGCCAGCCTTACCCTGTGGATAGGTAGCTGTAGAATCAAATTAAAAGATGAAAACATTGGAGCCCAGATCAGTGAAGTGAGATGCTCTTTGATGAAATAGAGGGCACCATCCCAGCTCTTTGGGAGCGCCGAGGTGGGCGGACCATGAGGTCAGGAGCTCAAGACCAACCTGGCCAACATAGTGAAACCCTGTCACTGCTAAAAATACAAAAATTAGCCAGGCATGGTGGCATGTACCTGTAGTCCCAACTACTTGAGAGGTTGAGGTGGGAGAATCACTTGCACCCAGGAGGCGGAGGTTGTGGTGAGCTGAGATCACACCACTGCACTCCAGCCTGGGCAACAGAGTGAGACTCTGTTTCAAAAAAAAAAAAAAAAAAAGAAAGAAAGAAATGAAAGAAAGAAAAAAGAGAAATAGAGGGTACGATGAAGAACTGCCATATCCTGGCAGGACTCTGCATCAATTTCTGTATCATTAACTGCAGCACAAGGACAAGTTCCATCACTAGTAGCTATAATGGGTTTCCTTATTAGCACCACACTGAATCCCTGGCTTTCTTTTTTCATAGTATTTGGGAATCTCCTTCAAGCTCAAGACAGTTAATCTGATGCATAGCTCCAGCTATAAGAAGGAAAGCTATAGAAGTGGCCCTTTTAAAAACAATTCCCAAATTCCTGTCCTTGAGAGTTTTTAGTTATATTGTGACATGGTCTTAGAAACTGTGGTTATTAAACTAGTTTGGTATGCTCTGAGAATATTGCTGTAGAGCATGGTTTGCTCTTTGGGCTGGAATATGTAGATATTAGTTTCAAATGTATAACACTCTGGCACCCAATTTCATAAAAACAGGAAGAAATAATGGGTTACCTCAGTCTGTAAATTCAATCACCATGGGGGATTTTATGATTTTTTTCATGAGTGAGAATATGAAATGTATGCTAAGCATAATGACATTTTCTGGAATTCTGATGCATCCTTTCAATTTAGTTTCAGTCAATCTCACTTTTCCCTCTAAGATACTCTTTCTCATCATTCTTTATCAGTACATTAAATTCACTGTCTGTTCCTCAGCAGTTTATGCTATGCTTAGGTATGATTTTATGTGTATTTATCCAGTTTAAGGATTGTTGAGCTTCCTGAAACTGACATATTTTTCAAATTTGGGAAAATGTTTCATTATTTCTTCAAATACTTTTTATGCTATTCTGGATCCTCTCCTTATGAGATTAGTTGATATGTACTGCAAATCACAGATAATATTTTCTATGTGTTCTACAGTCTGGAGAATTTTTGTTGACCTAGTATCAAGTTCACGATTTTTTTGTTGTGTACAATCTGTTATTTAGCACATTCAATAGGTCTTTTTATTTCAGAAATTTTACATTTCAAGTCTAAAATTTCCTCTTCGTTTCTCCCAAGATTCTGTGTCTGTATTCTCATTATGTTCGTCCTTCCTTTAAGTCCTCTAAACATATTTATAATCTTTTTTTAAAAGTCTTTGCTATTGCTAACATCTGGGTCATTTTCAGGTCTCTTTCTATTGACTGCTGTAAATTCTTATTATGCATTAAGTTTTCTACTTCTTTACATATCTAGTAGTTTTTACTGTATGTTGGATACTGTAGATTTTACATAGTAAAGAGTCTGGATAATGTTATTTTCCTTTAGAGATTATTGTTTTGTTGTGGCAGATACTCAAATTACTTATATATCTTATTAACACTTCAGGCTTTGTTTTTTATGCTTTGTTAGGGTGGGTCTATTTCTGTTTTGTCCTTCGTGTCCTAGGATATAACTCTTTATGTAGGACACCGTCTTTCTGGGAGCCACGTGAATGCCTGAAATGCTCAGCGAGGTCCATTTACTCTTGCTGGGCCAGAACTCCAGCAGCTCCTAAAACTGCATAGCCTCCAATATTTCTGCTCAGTTTTCAGCCTCACTGCAGCTTCCTCTTCTCCAATACTTTCCCTTGCAAATTAAAGCCAACTCAGCAATCCTGAACTTTTATTTCTGCCTCCTTAGCTCCTGAGCAATGGAGACCAGTGATCTCCAGCTGGGTTCTAGTATTCTTTATTGAGGCCAGGACACTTCTCCCAAGCAGGAAGGCCCAAGATCATCCCTTACATTGACTGTTATCTGATATCTGAAAAAATGACTAGTTTTATAGTTGTTTGTGATGGGAGGGTAAGTCCAAAACCAATTACTCAGTCAGGGCCAAAAGCAGATATCTCCCTCTTGTATTTGAAAGTTATTACTTCAACATGCAAATTTCAGGAATCCGTAGCTTCCCCTCAGATTTTGACGGCGTACTTTATAGAAAATGTACAATCTGGGAGAGGCTGAGGGTTACAAGAAACATCTTTTTAGTTGGGAATGAGAAGGGAAAAAACAGATGTGAGAGTGTATAACAAAAACTTAATTCCTTTTGCTTGTAATCACTCTCTTTTCTCTCCTTTCCCCTATCAAAATTCTTTTTGATAGTATTCCACTTGGGTCCTCTATTGATATCTCTTTTCTTCTATAGTATCTTCCATAGAATCTTATTTCACATACTTGTTTGGATTAATTTTATTTTTTGAACATTGACATCTTTGAATTTTTACTATTTTGGAATTTGATCGCTGGCCAAGAAACCCCAAATTTTCTTGCATAATTAAGCTTAAACCATCCTTCAGGCCCTAGTAATGTTGTGCTGGGAGTGATTCTATGCTCATGTATGTTCCCCTATACTCCTGATTCCTGACTTACCCTCCCAGAGTGTTTGTCAATGTCATTTCTTTTCCTTGACTATATTTGCCTCTGAGGTTGTACCACCTACGAGCAATTTCTGAAATGCAGCTAAACTTATTAATGTCACATGCATTTTCTGGGTCAGTCTGTGTGGCTGGGTCAGTTTTTTTTCCCCTCTGTCCCTGTTCTCTATTCCTCATGCTAAATAGAGTATAATTTGGTTTCTTCCAGTTCATTACTTGCTTGCTTGCTTTCCTACCTCTTGTTGTTTTGCACTGTCCACTCAAATTATTTTGCATTAGAAGATTGTGGGAGGTTATTAGCTGAGTACATATAATTGTGTTCACATAAGACAACTCTATAGATGTATGCTGAAGTTTGGGACAGTGTGGTACTAAAACCGTCTCTAATTTCCAAAAATATTAGCACATGCTTTGTTACTGGTTTCTCACTATTGGCTATAGCATATAAAAGACAACTTGATGATGTTTTTAAGTGGTTAGCACTCCAGCTATAATTTAACATATTTCTTTGGTATTCAGGGAAATGTGTCGTAATATATATGACCTATGTGTGACATTATCATAAAGAAATCCTTCCACTCATTGCTGTTTACATGAATGCTAATAGAAAAGTCATTGTTATATTATTACTAGCAAATTACTTATTTTATAAATAACAGCAGCCTGGCCTAGCCTGACCTCAAGGTTGAAGGCTAGTTCTATAAAGAATCTTCGTAGTGAATCATACTGGTAGCATTTGAGGACATTGCAGTCTGTGACTCCTGCTTCTCACCTCCTCTCTGAAAGTTATTGCAGTTTGCAACTGGTCCAGGGAGGTGGAAAGATCATGTCTTATCTACTTTGCCAATAGCAGTAGCTCTCAAACTTTTGGGTGTACTAGAATCACCTGAAGCGCTTGTCAAAACACAGTACCACTTTGAGTTTCTGTTTCAGCAGGTCTGACAGGAACCTGAAAATTTGCATTTCTAACAAGTTCCCTGGTTTTTATTGAGAATCATCCTCCTAAGACATTTCAGAATCTTCTAAACCTGAAAATCCTCTAGAACTGATTCTCCTTTTAGATACTTCTGAGACATATTGTTAGTGACTCAGCTTTGGTTGACCTTCTGTGGCATTGCCAAAGTCACTTAATGCTTCTGTGTTTCTATATCACTGTCTGCAAGATGGAATATGTCATCTAAGGCTTAACAATGCTTAGGCTCACATGGATAGTGCTATGGATTTGCAAGTATTTATTTTATGGTATTATTTTGCAGACTTGGAAAATTCCCCAGAGAAGTTATGGTTAAGGCTCCATATAGAAACTTGAAAATCCCTATTTGGCTTCAAAATTATTCACTCTTGAACACTGGCTTACTCAGGAAAAAAAATCATCATCTTTTTGTTATCTCAGTCTCTATGAAGTTATAGTTAAAAATAATTTTTAAAGTTAAACTTTCACTAAATCCTAATGCCTATTGATGCATTTGGTCAAACTTTGCAACATTTGAGAAAGTTGTAAATGGCAAGTTAGGAAAGCTTTAATTTTTAAGGGTTGTAGATATACAAATTTAAATGTATGTAAAATATTAATTGTAATAAAGTTTGTTTATATAAACAAAATATTGATATAATAAGAATGTCAGATTACATTGAAAGATTCTTTGGGTCAGAGCTCCAGGATAAATTTGTTTTATTTTGTCACCAAGTTCTCAGCCTTAACAAATGCTTACTTTTGGCATTCTGTATTCTTAGAGTAATAACTCAGCTTTCTTATTTGATATTGATGATAATACTACACCATCCTCCATAAGGTTGTTTTGAATCTTTAAAAAAAGTATGTTTTGAAAACATTTTGGGGCAATATTGGTCACTAGGTAGTTGAAATCTCAACCATTTAAGTGCATTGATCCTGCAATAATTATGCAAACAGAATTTTTAGTGGATTGCTGTTCTTAAGGTGTAAGGGAAATCTCTATGGCAAATCAAAAAACTCAAATGTCAATTAAAAATTAAAACAAACTATGAAACAGAAAAAACCCAGAGGTAAAAGTTAGGATTGTCCAGGCAAAAGTCTCTTATCAGTTTTTGGAGTTGACAATAAGCCTTGGATTAGCAGAAAGGTGAAAGAGATGGACTTGAGATTCTCATATTAATTTAAGATGCTCAAAGTGGGATAAAGCATTCTAGCTCAGTGGTACCTTCTGGCTCTCATATCTATCTCTGGAGATAAGTATTCCCATTTTAGAATCTTAGGATTTCTATAGAGTAAGTTCAACAAAACAAGTTTGTAGTAAAAGTGCCCAAGGAAACTAGCCACTATGATTGAAAGATGGAAGGACAACAAGCAACAGGTATTTGTCAACAAGGACTTCAAATGTTAGAGTTTGGATATGTGGAATGTAAATAACTATGCAAAAAATTTAAAAGGCAAATATAAAATAGTGAAACAAGAATATGTCAAAATGGCTAGGCATATTTAAAAATCATTCACATAGAATCTCTAAATATAAAAAGGTCAAAATTAAAAGCATAATGGATATGTTAACCACAGAGTTAATGCCATAAAGAGAGAATGACTGAATTGAAATACAGACCTAAAGAAGCTCCTCTAAAAGTAGCATAGAAGTAAAAGATAATAAATATGAAAGAAAGTTTAACAGTCATTGTAGACATTATAGAATGAAAAGAACTAATGTACTTTTATTTGAAGAAATACCTGAAGGCACATTGGCCAAAAAAATTTTCAGACTTGGTAAAATACAGAAGTCTACCAATATGGGAATAAGAATATATGCCAAGCAGAATAAAAAATAAATTCATGTTGTGCAAAGTTTTAGCAAACTTTTAGTGACAAAGAAAATATCTGGATGACAACGAGAGAGAAAGAGAGAGAGAGAGAATACATATTACCCATAAAACAGTAACAAATAGTCTAACAGCAGACTTTTCAACTCAATAATAGATGCCAAAATACAGTAGAATATTTTCAATACGTTGGGAAAAATTGTGTACTCTCTAAAATTAGATTTTAAGAACAACAATAAAATAAAGATACTTAATGTAAATAAAAACTGGCAGAATTTATGATTAAAAGACCTTCATTTATAAAGGCTATATATATATGTGCATGTATTTAAAAAAGATGGAAGATCTGCAAGAACATGTGGCATGCAAAGAAAGCAGAGCTATTTTAAGAAATCCAGACAAAAACAACCTGTATAAGATATTAATTTTAGTAATACCCAATTAGGGAATTAAAAATATATAATTAACCTCCTAGAAAACAATAGCATATATATTGGAAAGTAGTGATTGAAATCAAATTATTATGAAGCTCTTATGTTGTTTTTAGGAAAAAAGATTGACTTTAGGCTTTGTTTAATATGCACAATATAATTTTATGGATGTCTTTCAAAAATAGAAATAGACCATACAATTTCTAAACAAATGGAAGAATTGCAATGAGAGAAAAAAAAAGACAAACTAACAGAGAATTCAATTATTTCTTCTTCCATAAGGGAAAAGGAAACAATAGTGAGACAGAGAAGAAGCACAAAAGCCAATAAACATGTATTAATAAGAAAGTGTCATTTAGTTATTGCCACAAAATTACTTAGTAACAAATCATTCAACAACTCAGTGAATTAAGATAATAGGCATCTGTGTTTATGGATCTTTAGGTTTGCTGAGGACTGGTGATCTAGTCTCTGCTGAGTTAATGTGGCTTTGATATGCTCCACATATCTTTCATCCTCCTTGTATGGACCAGCTGGCTAACCAAGGGATATTTTTCTAATGGCTACAGAAGAGACACATAGAAGCATAATTCTGTCCTTATGCTGTGTTACATCTACTAAAATACTATTTTCTAAAGCAAGTCCTATGGCCAATCCTAAGACTGCTTCTATGATGTGAGGATAAATAAATATTTATGAACAATCTGATATGAAGAACAGTAAATATAATTAAATTAAATTCACCAGTTATTTATACGATAAATAAATATAAATGTAATAAATTCCCTAATTATAGCAATTTAACTATAACTGCTAAAAGTTAAAGATAGAGATTGTCAGACTGGATTGAAAAGAAGTATGGAAATTTGGGAAGACTGATCATAAAAGAATGGAAAAAAAGATAACCAAGGATATACAAAACAAAGTAAATAAGTTGTGAATGTTTATGTTCCGGGATGATACAGGTGGTGGCGGTTGGTAAGGAACACCAGGGGTTCCTGGGGAGCTCGTAAGATTCTGTTGCTCAGTTTGGTGAATTTAAAAATAGAAAAGGCAGCAAGGCAAGCAAAGCAAGTGAGCAAGTTGTGGTAGCTGTATTAAAATTGAATAAAATAAAACTTAAAACACAGAGCATTTTTAAACAGTGAGAGGGTCAATTCACAAGAAAAATAACACTATTAAACCTGTATGGGTCTAGCTAGACAGTACCAAAATATATAAAGCAAAATATGATAGAACTACAGGATAAATTGACTACTAGAAAAATTAACAAATTCTCAAACTCCTTATATCTTTATTTTTAGAACATCAGAAGCAGCAATATAATAATATGAAGAATTTGAACAGCCTATCAACAAGCTTGATTTAATGAGCATACATAGAACTGTATTTCCAACAATCCGAAAATACACTTTCTTTTCTACTATATCTGAAGCTTTATATACTAGGACTTTATATATGGTATCATATAGATCTCAGTATTATTAAGATAAAAATAAATAAGCAATAAATTTTCCAGTCTTCATTTGGTAATGGATAATAACAAATACTTAGAACTGAATAATAATAAAATTAACATATGACAAATCCAAGAATACTGAATATTTTGAAGATGTGTGTATATGTGCTTACAATAGAATGCTTACAATAGAATACAATTTAATGCTTACAATAGAATACAAAATTCTGAAAATTAATTCATTCAACTAAAGATCTTACACAAAGTATCAGTAAAATGAATTCAAGGAAAATAGAATAAAAGATAAAAGAAATTCATGAAATAAAAAACATAATGAAGAGGAGAAAGAAAGAAAAAAGTTATTTTAATAGACAAATAATATAGATAATCCTGTGGCAGAATTTATCAAGTCAAAAAGACAAAGCCCAAATAAAATAATATTATACATTTTTAACAAAAATTTTGAAACAGATGAAATGGATAGATTTATAGAAAAATTAAAACCTATCGAAACTGACTCAACAAGAAATGGAAACTCAGATCAGTAATTTAAAACCTCCCTATATTAAAAAAATACTAACCTCAAGTTTATCAATGAATTATTTAAATTTTTAAGTAAAACAGATAATTCTAACCTCATACAAATTCTTTCAGGTAATGGATAAAGAAGAAATTCTACACAACTTGTAGTCTAATATCAAAACACAGCTAAGGACTATATGTGGAAAAAATTATAGTCCGATCTTACTCACAAATGTCAAAATAAAAAATAGAGTATTGACAAAACAAATCTAGCCATGTATAAAAATCATAATATATTATGATCAAGTTGGATTTATCCCAGAAATGTAAAGGTATTTTAACATCATGAAATCAATTGATATGTTTCCCCACATTTGTGAAGGAAAAATATCATTTGAACATCTCACTGAAAGCAGAAAATCATTCTATATAATTAAACATCCATTCATGATTTCTGTCCTTTCTAACCTAGCAATGTAAGGTATTTATCAAAACTTCACAGCAAACATCATTCTTAATGATAAATTTTGGACATATTCCTTTTAAAATGAAGAACAAGACAATATTTCCTTCTATTGCTCTTTCTTTTCAATATTACACTGAAGTTACTAGCCAATGAAATGTAAGTAAAATAAATATGTTTTGGAAGAGAAGAAAACTGTTATCTACAAACAGTATTGTTTATATGGAAAATCCAAAGAATATAGAGATAGTTTCTTAGAATAAAAATAGTTTTGTTAGGAAAGTGACTAGATATGAGATCAAAAACAAAAGTCAATCGTATTTCTAAACACCAGCAATACACAGAAATCGAAGCTTTAAAATCCACCATTTTCAGTATAAGCAAAAATTATAATGTACTCAGGAATAAGTATAACAAAATATGTGAAATGCCAGTATAGAGAAAATTATAAAATTGTATTGAAAAACATTAAAAAAATAAATGCAGAGAGATGCCCATATTCACAGTTAAGAAAAATCCATATTGCTAAGATGTCAATTTTCTTTAAATTAAATGAGAGTTTCAGGGCAAATCCAATCAAACTCCCAAAAGGGGTTTTTGAGGAACCTGACTAGTTAATGATAATATTTGAATAGAAGGTCAAGGGGTCAAGAAGAGTCAGGATACTCCTGATGAATAAGAATAAGGTTAAAAGGATAGCCCTACCAGCTATCAGACCTGCTGTCAAGCTGAGCTAATTAAGGTAGTGTGGTCTTAGTGCAAAGGTAAAAATTGATCAGTGCAACAGTGAGTCCAGAAATAGACCTTTTCATATATAGAAAAAAGATATATAACTGAGATGGAGTTTTATAAATTTTACAGTGATAGGTATTTATCCATAGAGGAGAAAAGAAAAGAAAATAGAATTTACTCTTACATACAAAAATGATTTCTGGATAAAGTAAATATATTAAGAAAGGTAAAACTTAAAAGTAAGAAAAAATTTAAAAGAACACCTTTATGATTTCAGAGTAAAAATGTTTCTTAAAATACAAAAAGGATTAACTAAATGAGAAAAGTTTGGTAAATTCAACAGCAAATCTAAGCTCTTTAGCTGCAATTACAAAATCCATAAAACCATGAAATGTGAAAGTTTGTTTTTATATATAACCTCATTGGGTGGCAAAAACAGACAACATAAGAGTATTCATAGTGTTTATTTAGAGCAGATGTAAATATTCACCAATTGTGCCCTGGGATATATTAATGAGTTTGACTACAGAATTCTCTCTAGACTCTGTTGGGAATAATAATATTTAAGATATGCCCTATGTGATCTTTCTGAAATGGATAAAAACAGCCTGAATCTGAAATACATTTGGTCCTAAGGGTTTTCAATAATGGATTGTAGAACTGAATATTAACATTAAGAATGAGAAACACATGCATTGTTATGCATATGTTAGTTAGCTGGATTTAGCCATTTTACAATGTATGCATATTTCAAAACATTGTTTTGTATATGATAAATATAGACAATTTTTATTTGTCAATTAAAAATAAAAACAAAAACATAGTTTAGAAGATAGTTGGTGACAAGGAGGTAAGAGATAAGATACAAGAGGACTGCATAGGTACTTTGGTATATAGGTAGGTGATATTTAGGTAAATGAGGTAGAGGGTCATGATTTTACTTTGTTTCGTACCTTTCATGTATGTTATATGTATGCAGTGTGTTATATATTATGTAATATGTACGTGAAATAACTCAGAAACAGTGAAATACTGCATGTTCTCACTCATAATTATTTCATGTAAGTGAAATAACTCAGAAACAGTGAAATACCGCATGTTCTCACTCATTGTTGGGAGCTAAATATGTGTACACATGGGCAGATTGTGGAGTAATAGACATTGGAGACTCCAAAGGGTGGGAGGAGGGAGGGCCGTGAGGGATGAAAAATTACCTAATGGGTACAATGTACATTATCCAGGTGATGGTTACACTAAAAATTCAGACTTCACTACTATACAATATATCTACATAACTGCAGCTACAAAAATTTCAAATTATCTATAAATATCACATGAAGAAATGATTAAATATATTATAAAATGTGTCTGAAAGTTTTGTATTATTTGAAAAAAATTCTTCATTCAGAGAAATGATCTGACATTTCTGTGGTCACTGCCAGGTCCTTTGTAGGGACATGGATGAACCTGGAAACCATCATTCTCAGCAAACTGACACAAGAGCAGAAGATCAAACACTGCATGTTCTCACTCATAGGCGGATGTTGAACAATGAGAACACATGGACACAGGGTGGGGAGCACTACACGCTGGGGTCAGTTGGGGGGAAATAGGGGAGGGACGGTGGGGGGTGGGAAGCTGGGGAGAGATAGCAAGGGGAGAAATGCCAGATGTAGGTGATGGGGAGGAAGGCAGCAAATCACACTGCCACGTGTGTTCCTATGCAACAATTTTGCATGTTCTTCACATGTACCCCAAAACCTAAAATGCAATAAAATAAATAAATGGGGGGGAAAAAAAAGAAAATAATGCTCTATCTGTAGGTGTCTGAGTTCATGCTAATGTTGTTCAACTGATATTAAACCTAAGTGTTTTGCCACTCAGTTGGTGTATTTTTAGTAGATTGTAAACAAGAAAAAAAAATCATGCATCCTTAGCAAAGTTGCCTCACATATTAATTTGCTCAAACTTTGATGTTTGGTTTCATGCATTCTATTGCTGTGAACATCGTTTTGTTTTTATATTGTTTTCAATAACTAAGGAATTTTAAGGGCATTATTTTAAATATATATACTTGTCACATTAAATATCTTGAGTTTTTATGTGTATATTCAAATATATTCTTTTTGTTCTTGTGGTTGGATAAAACACTAACTGTATTATATCAAATAAATATCTCTTGTGGACCATAAAATACAGATGGAGGATATTTTAATTCTTTATTCTTTTTCGCTTTTTAAAACAGATTATTTTTCTTCTCACAAAATTGATTTCATGGCCCATGAGTGTCTTAAGCTAGTTTAAATAAAAAGTTGACCTGGCGCAACCTTCGTTCATGTGCACTAGAAGTTCTGAACAAGAATAGCAGGTGTCCTTATTCTTAAGCTTTAAAATGGTTGATGCTTAATGGATGGGTTGTCTTCATATTACAAACAACGCGAATTGACCAATTGAAAACATTCTTCCTCGTCACTCCAAAGGTTTCGATTTATTTCTCCTCTTTTCAGATATGGGCTAATTATTCCATAGGTAACCGCACCTCTTTAAAAGCAGAAGCCTCTTGTGTTGTGAATTTAATGCCATGGTAAAGAACAGGCACTGCAAACCACAAAAAAGCATTGAGTCAAAGAGAGAGAAAAGCTGTCAAAGCGGTTAATGTGATCTCGTTTGACAACCTTGATTCCTGAATCAGGCACACTTCCACACGGTTTGGGCACTTAGGCTGTGAGCCCGAGGTGTTTAAACAGAGAGCATCTGCCTCAGCAGCGGGCCCTCCTGCCGCCTCTCAGCAGGAAGGGCATTCATCTCCTTCACATCTCTTGTGCATTAATTTAGCAAAACAGTTGTCCTGCTGGTAAGCCAAAGTAATCAGAACACACAGGAGATGAGGCTTCAAAAAGAATCTGGAGCCATTTGAACAACTCTAGGACTCTCTCATTGGCACTCTTTGGATCACATGCACTCAAAATGTGTAGACACCTCTTTGGAGTTTGGGATTTTTGCCCAGATTGTCAGGAATTACACTTATCTGAGGAATCTCCAGCCCCCAGGCTGAAATGCAGAGGGGGATTTCCCATGATGTGCCCTCAGGTCATCGGTGATTCCACAAGATGGGGATATTCTCAAAGGAAAGTAGAGTAGCCCTCCTAAAGGGAAATTGATATGCCTTTACCTTGCAGCAACTATTATCATTTTTTTCTGCTTTTCTGCAAGAGAAGAGATTATATAGCAGATGATCTTGAATTTATTTATAGACATTGTAGAAAATAAAGCATTATTAAGATTAGATAGATCTAACACTTCATGCATTTTTTCTTCAAAAGGGTCAAAATATTTTTATAATTTGCAATATTCTGCTTTGTAAAAAATGTACAATTAAATATTTTGTTTCTTATTAAAAATTAATAAATTGGTGAAAATTAGAGGTAAATACTAATCATCATGAATGAAGAGCTATTATTTTTTAACCTCCTAATTATCAGCTAATATATTCTCTAGGCTCTAGAGATTTTAATGCACTTTATTTATATCTACATGATTTTACATTAGTAATTTATGCTTCTGTGGAGTTCTCTTTTTATTTACTGAAATATCATGTAATCCTTGAAATATTTTTAAGGGCCACATCAGTAGAGTTCCAGATTCTCCAAGTTGAAATCCCAGAGGCTTTGCTTACTAAACTATATAACCTTGATCAAATTGCTTAAAGTTTTTTTTTTTTCTTTTTGACATTTTTCATCTTTAAAAGAGTATATTATGAATGGCTATTTGATTTTATATAATTGTCCATGGGAATTAAATGGGCTAGACCATATAAAATGCTTAGAACTATTAAGTTGGTACATAACTAGGTCCTCAATATTCATTAGCTATTATTTTTATCTCCTCCTCAGTTCAGCACTTAAAAATTCTTAACAATGCCACATGCTTTTTTTTCTTGATGAAATATGGCTTTGTAGAAAAGTTTTGCAATAGGAAAATTGAGCCTATTTTTTTTTTAAATCTAGTTTTAAAATAACCAGTGAAATGAAGCCAATAAACATATAATACTATTAAAATTTCCTTTTTATCACTTTAATTATCAGCAATGGTTCCATTTTTGCTTACATGGATTTTGAAAAACAAGTTTGTACGGAGAATCATAAGATATTAACAGAGTAACTTGTATTTTATTCTGATCTAGTGAATTGCTCCCTACCCAAGCCTACTTTAAATAGAGTAGATTCAATTTTGTGCATTTTTAATAGTTGAGCTCCTGTGAAATCTGCATTTGAATGAACGGTATCTCATGAACTAAAACAACCAAAAATTTTGAAAACTTCATACTTAGTCCACCCATCTCATTCAATAGGTGAGAAAACTGAGGAGCTGAGAAGTGACATAACTTGTTGACTGGATGGCATGTGCCCTCCTTTGAAGTCATAGGACAATCAACTAAAAATGACTAGTACATGTTTTCTGTTCTTTATCTTGAATACATAAAAAAATTCAAGCTACAAGTGCTTTGAAAATATATTTCTGCAAATTGTAGAGAAGTAAGAATGCATACACTTTAAATAATATTGTTTTTCCCTGTATGACATATTTAATACTTATGACGTTATGTTTTTATGTGAATTATTTTGATTAATATCTTTGAACAACCTTCTATGTAGCTTTTTTTTTTTTTTTAATTCTTATTTTACAGATGAGGAATGCAAGTCCCAGGATCTCCCAGTTAGGGGTGAAACTATGATTCAAACCCAGCCTGACAGGCTGCAAAATACATGCTTTTAATCAGTCCTGTACTAAATGGAATACCACAGAGGTTTGGTCACCTATGTCATCAGTAATGAATGTTTAATTTTAATCTTCTGATGGTTTAATAATCAAAATAAAAATTATTTGAAGTATAATGAAAACAAAACCATGCAGTAGGAAACAAGTAATTGGAAACTAAATATAATGTAAGATACAAAACATTTTACTCACAGGAATCACTAGTGATGAGAATTTTACATAACTTATTGTCCTAATGGGAAAAGCCATTTTTAGTCCCTCTGCCTCCTATGAAATAAACTGTTGCTTACTCCACCCAACTTCCTAGTGGAGGACCAGCTGAATACCATCTAAACCAGTTGTTTCCAGAAAACGCTCCTTCAAAGGGCTAAAGTTTCTAACACTTGCCATCCCATTAATGATTTCCTTCTCTTCCTTAATACCACAAGTGGAATTAACAAATGCTATCTCCAGCCATGGCCCTAGAGTTAGTCATATGAAGATTATTATGATATTTCTCAGAAGACACATTTTACATCTTATAACCAATGAACCATTTAGTTCTTAAAATTTTCTAGTGAGAAGTTTTTAAGTTGTGGCTTGCTGTTTAATGTTTTTAGTGAAAAGAGGGATTTAATTATTGCATCCATCCTGTAAAAGATAATAGGATTTTGTGGTTAACAGAGCAATTCATTTCTCAGCTAGGAAAGATTGTAAAATTGGGTCATAACTCCCACCCCTGGAAGCAGTCAGTAGGTGTAGGTAAAATTCAGTGTCCCCAACCTCCCCCACTAGAAAAGGAGAGAAATTAAGATCTACTCAAGCTTTTATTTTCTTGAGCAACCAGTGATTACGAAAAGCCTTTAACTCTTTCCCTCATCGCCCCCTCATGATGATCATTCCTCCCACCCCCAGCATGTAGAATATACCTTCTCCTACCGCATACATATCTCCACAATTTTTAAAAGTTAGTTTGACTACCCACTGAAGCTAATATGGTCTCTGTTATATTCTGGTAGCACTTTTTTTTTTAAATTGCATTTTAGGTTTTGGGGTACATGTGAAGAACATGCAAGATTGTTGCATAGGTACACACATGGCAGTGTGATTTGCTGCCTTCCTCCCCTTCACCTATATCTGGCATTTCTCCCTATGATATCTCTCCCCATCCCCCCATCCCTCCCCCATTTCCCCCCAACAGACCCCAGTGTGTAGTGCTCCCCTCCCTATGTCCATGTGTTCTCATTGTTCAATATCTGCCTATGAGTGAGAACATGCAGTGTTTGATCTTCTGCTCTTGTGTCAGTTTGCTGAGAATGATGGTTTCCAGGTTCATCCATGTCCCTACAAAGGACACGAACTCATCATTTTTGATGGCTGCATAATATTCCATAGTGTATATGTACCACATTTTCCCTGTCCAGCCTATCATCGATGGGCATTTGGGTTGGTTCTAGGTCTTTGCACTTTCATGTTAAAAATAAGGAGGAAGAACTGTTTCATTACAGAGACTGGTCATAAGTACTCAATTGCCTATAGTAAGAATCAAGAGATAAAATGATCTACTGATCAGCAGCTGTACATCCAGACTTAGAAGGCAATCCAACCTTGATGCATTGGAACAGTCACACTGTTTTGTGTTGCGCTTTCCAAAGAAGGCACTAAGAACTCAGTATAGATAACACCGAAAGTTGGACATGGGATTATAGAATATAAAGAACTCAGAATGATGCCTTTTCCCAAATTGTGTCTCAGAATTTCCTTCAATTCCTTGAAATCTCTTCTGAGTCTCCTATGTGTCTATACTACTAGAGCCCATGGGCTACACACATGACACACATTTCATTTGAAATGGCAAAATTCCTCTCTTATTAGGACTAGGCTGTAGTCAGTGGAATTATTTTCCCTATAGCTGACAGCACTGCTGTGGTGTGCTTAGTAAGTAATTAACCTGCCAGTTACATAAGTATTTAGACTTCAGTAGGAGAGTAGACTCAACAGGTGATGGCAATTTTCATTAATAACTTCATGCTCTATAGGAAATTGTTAGTTTTTCCTTTATTCCACATCTTTATTAATACATAATTAACAAAAATTATATATAAAGTGTACAATGTGATTTGATATACATATGTATTGTAAAATGATTGCCACAATTAACCTATTTAAAATATCCATCACCTCACATAGTTACTCTGTGTGTGTGTGTGTGTGTGTGTGTGTGTGTGTGTGTGTGTTTATGTGTGTTGAGAACACAAGATCTACCTGCTTAGGAAATTTTTCTAGGAAAAAATGTGATTATTAATTTAATATTCTTTATGTTTGAAAAGAAAAATATATTTTCAGTTTCCAAAGTTCAGTTAGAAAGAGCACATTCTAGGGATTTTAAAAATGTTGTCAAGCTCAATTTCCTCTAGGGAACACTGCCATAACTTCATCCAGAATTTAAAAACTGAGCAGATTAAAAAAGAAAAAAAAAGCAGTTGATAGATTTAAAAACCCTTTTGTTACAGCGTGCAATTGCTGCTATATTTGGCACACCCAGCAGAAACTTGCTATTCAGTAACAAAGAAGGGCAGTTTATCTGGTTTGCTCATTTTAGGCACTAGAATCATAACTACAGTGATGATTGAAATCAGGTGCTTGAATTCCATCTATAATAAGATCCAAGAGTTCTTCTATTATAAACTTCATCAAGATAACTAAATGAGATTGGTTGAACTAGCACTGACCAATGGACTCTATACAAGTTGTACACATTTAGTGGACAGCATGACTACAAATAATAAACAGTGGAACTCTGATAGCAACTTCCAGTCATTTCTCAATAAGACTTCATGAAGATATAGCCAGATAAGGCCAAAAAACATATTGTCCTCATTCCTGTCTTCTTTTTAATTTATCTGCTGTTTCTCTCCCTAACTCATCTGCCTCACCATCCTCTATCAGAGGGTGGAATTGTACTTCTGTGGAGATATGCGACAGTTTGTTTTGTTTGCTACTGTATCTACAGCAGCTAGCATAATCTTTGGCACTTGTTAGGTTTTCAATAAACAAGTCTAGTGGGTGAGCACAGTTCTTTACTAGATTCAAGGTCTTTTTTGTCTTTCTGGCGGTGTCCCCATTGCTATTGCCTTGGGCTTTGTCTTGGACAATCAGGTTATTTCTCAGATAATTCTGAGATGTTGGAATTGTGGAAAGATTTTTTTTTCAAATTTAATTGTTTTGCTTATTTTAAAAGTAATCCTGTTGGACAGCAATACTGCTTGTGGAAGGAAGTATAACTGTTATTGCGTTTTGAAAATATACCACAGCATATTGAAGAAAATAAACATGATCCACGATCTCACTGCTCAAAAATAAATGCTTGCTATTTTGAGAATTTTCTTTTCTGTTATCTTATGTGCTTATGGACTACATGATATATTTAATTGAGCTAATATTAGAAATATAATTTTATAACTTGATTTTCTAATTTAATGTTATAGAATTTTTTCCAAGGTTGTTAATCATTCTTCAAATCAGTGGGTTTTAAATAAGTGGCTCTAATATTTTACATTTAGTTTATCATAGGAATTTTTGTAATTTTTTAAACCATTCTCTATTCCAATAATTTTTTTGCTGTTGAAAATAATGTTTTAACCAGACTCTGGACTTAGACTTCAATATTTATCCTACAGTGCTTCCTTGGATTAAATTCCTAGAAATAGAAATTCTGAGTTATAGAATAAGAATGTTTTAAGGAAGATGCAAACTGTTAAATTTATTCCCAGGAAGATTGTAACAATTTTTATTGACTGGGCACTTTTCTTTCACAAAAAGATTAGCAGGTAGCTAGAATTAGAAATAAAAAGGAACCACCATAGCACAGAAGCATAAAGCCTAGACTGCTACTTGCTGCCTTCTCTCACATACCACCTCTATTTGTAGCAGCCTGGGGTTATGCTAGTTCATCATTTCATACCCATTGTTTAGACTTTAATTGTTTTTTTTAATTGTTATTTAATTTATTTTATTTTTTTACAAGATGAGAGTCTCACTATGTTGCCCAGGCTGAGCTCAAAATCCTAGGCTCAGGTGATCCTCCTGCCTTGGCCTCCCAAACTGCTGAGATTGCAGACATGAGCCATTACACCTGGCTTCTTTTTTTTTTTTTTTTTTTTTTTTATTTTGAGATGGGGCCTGACTCTGTGGCCCAGCCTAGAGTAAAATGGTGCGATCTTAGCTTACTGCAACCTCTGCCTCCTAGGTTCAAGTGATTCTACTGTCTCAGCCGCCTGGGTAGCTGGGATTACAGGTGCCTGCCATCACGCCCATGTAATTTTTTTTGTATTTTTAGTAGATATAAGGTTTTGCCATGTTTCCCAGGCTGGTCTCAAACTCCCAAGCTCAGGTGACCTGCCGGCCACCTCAGCCTCCCAAAGTGCTGGGATTACGTGAGTGACCCACGTGCCTGTGCCTGGCCTCCTATGAAATTTGTTCCAAGATTGGAGTGTTATTGTTTCCAGTTTGCCTTCTTTGGGCTGTTTAGGGCTTATCTTTTTACCAAAGTACACAAAGGCTCTATAATCAAATTTGCAGATAGGGTCATGGTTCAATTAGTATAGTCAACATTTGTGCCTAGAAAGCTACCGGGACTGTAATCTATTGTGTGTGCTTAGAGAAAGTGCACGTTTACTCTTTTGAAATGTCATCCAATATATTGTGTCAAATAGACTAAAGCAGACCGTACCTGTCAATAATCAAGTGAAGTAGAAGCAATGATTGCAAAGTTTAAATTCACACAATGAGTTTGCCAATATGTTGGATAAACAGTTAAAGCTGAGAGTTCCACACCATATAATATGAACAAACAGTACCCAAGTTGTTTCAAGTTATTGTTTCCTAGAATAATAGATGAAGCTATGCCATGCATGGATTTTCATGAAATTGTTGCCCAGGATTGAGAAACAACTTGTTTATAGCCCAGTTTAGATTCACAGCCTCTACTGTCCCTTATTATGCCTCAGAATAGTTTGAGTAGATGGCATTGAATTAGGTACACAACAAAATTTAACTTTTATTTTTTTTAACAGAACAGTCAAGTCATGTCTTCTATTCCTCTTTTCTTATTATCTAACTGATAATATGTCTCAGATGCACAAGTGTAGATAGGGAAAATGCATGCTTCCAAGGAGGAATAGGCTTATAACAGCATGGAATCATAGGTCCAAGGACTGACTCTGGGCACTATCTAAAATAATTATCTGTGAAAAACAATGTCATACTAGAGTCAGGATAATTTCAATTTTCTTCAGGCAATTCACAGATTCAACCAATGTTTACTGACTGATTGCTTTTTACTTAAAAACTCTTTTAGGCACAGTGGTAAAACTGTGAACAGAAAACAGATCTGCCTTCCCCTTATTTCCTTGTGATCTAGCATGGAGAGGGAGACATTCATCACATTGTTGCATAAACAAGGAGAGGGCCAAGGCAGAGAGATAATGAAGGGATTTAAACTGCTGAGATTAGGAAAGCTTCCCTGAGAACATGTCACTCAAGTTGAGAACAGAAAGAAAGATATGCAGGTGTCTCAGTCCGCTTGGACTGCTATAACAAAATACATTAGACTGAGTGACTTATAAGCAACAATTAAAAGTTATTTCTCATGGTTCTGGAGGCTGAAAAGTCTTAGATCAAGGCACCCACAGATTCAGTATCTGGTGTGGGCTCGCACTTTGCTTCAAGATGGTGCCGTCTTGTTGTATCTTCTTGTGGTGAAAGGGGGCCAAGGTGCTCACTGGAGCCTCCTTCTTAAGAGGCACTAATCCCATTCATCAGGATGGAACCCTCATGAATTGATTACTTCCCAAAGACCTCATCTCTTAATGATAGCATTTTTGGGGGACACTAACATTCAGACCATAGCAATATACATTAACTAGGTAAGGAGAGGGTAAATGAGAACGAAGATGGAGAAATCATGTTTAAAAAAAGTAGTCTGCAGTGTAAGGTTCTTAACCATTTGGGAAAACATTGAGCCAAAGCACAAGTAATGGAGAATGTAGATTTAGCTAGGAAAAGAGACAGCTCTTTTACTTTTCTCAGAGGTGAGGGGAACTAAGATAATTGAAAATGTAGATGTGTGTTGGTTTGATATCAAGGACATGATGTAGATTCCATCTGATGGTTTCTACTTCTTTGTAAAATTCCCATGTCTTTATTAAAAGATGGTTTGCTGTGTTTGAGAGATGAAGAGAGTGGTTTGAAAGAGAGTAAAACTTTTAGCATAGTCATTGAGGTGAGTGTGAGAGTGAATGAGACAGAGAAAGTTGATGAGGTTGTTAGGCAATGCTGAAGGCACCGTTTGAGGCTGGTGATTACAGGTTTACAATGGAGCCAATCTGCCCTATTGTGTGATTTTGCCTGGCTGCACTCAGCTGCTGAGAGGCAGGCGTCAAAAAAGCAGATAGTCACACACATTCAGCTAGAAGGAAGTAATGAATAAATCAGAAAGACAATGAAATTTATAGCATTGTCAGGAATATTATTGAAACAATGGAACATGTACTCTAAATGATCTCAGGAGGAAAATAAAGAAGAAAGCTGGAGATAAATTGAGAGGAAATGCAGGGAACGTTAGCCTGGAGACAATGACAAACTTTTAATTACTTCAAAACAGAAGTAATTAAAAATACCAAGCTGTAAGGAGGAGAGTTAGTGGTCAAAGTTTATGAATAAATACATTTAAATTATTGCTTTGGACACAGAGAAGTCCGAGGCAAGATTGTGCTCATTGGAGATGCAGACTGAGAAACTAAGAGGTCAAAATACTGGGCCAGGTAATTGGAGGGGACTTGGATGACAAACAGGGATGATGTCTTGGAAATGGTGGAGAATATTACAAGTCAGGACTCAGTTCCCCTAGTGACCTACAGATAGTGTTCCTAACCTTGGGAGATGCCAATATTTAAGAGATAGAGAGTGTGATATGATTGAATGGTATAAGTCTCAAAGGAGCATTTTTTTCTTCTCTCATTTTATTCTTTCCTTTCCTTTTCCTTATAAAAGAATAAGGTAATAACAATCTGAAAGTAGCAATGGAGAGCAAGAACATCAATCCTAGTTCCTAGATTAAGAGTATGTGTGATATGAGAAGATCATTTGAGGTTAGTTATCCCCTGGGATAACTTGAGAAACTTTTAAGCTGAGAGCCAGGTTATTAGATACTGGCAGAAGGTAGATGGAGCATTCAGAGAGAAGGTCAAAGATATAGATGAATTAGATAATTCTGGAATAATAATTTGAGACAGTCTAATAGGAGGGTGTGAAGGATGGTATAAAGCAAGAGGGGCTGGACCAGGAACAAGAAAGTACATAGTATTATGGAGATTACAGTGTGTAGAGGATTGAGACTGGAGGTCTTATATTTTGAAAGTTTAAAAGGTTTTAGTCACAAAAGAACATGTGATGAGAACCAGTGGCTGAAGTAGGAGATGGGGGTGGTTTTCTCACAGTGGAAAGGTCATAGTGGGATTAGAAACTGCAAATTCTACATGCTTTTGCTGACTGTTGACAGACTCCAAACTTCAAATCTCAAATGCAGCACAGGATCTGAGGGCCTCTTTCATTTCTTTTTAAAAATTCTTCCTATTGGTCGGGCACCATGGCTCATGCCTGTAATCCCAGGATTTTGGGAGGCCGAGGCAGGTGAATCACCTGAGGTCAGGAGTTCGAGACCAGCCTGGCCAACATGATGAAACCCTGTCTCTACTAAAAATACAAAAATTAGCTGGGTGTGGTGGCAGCCACCTGTAGTCCCAGCTACTTGGGAGGCTGAGGCAGGAGAATCACGTGAACCCAGGAGGCAGAGGTTGCAGTGAGCCAAGGTTGCACCATTGCACCCCATCCTGGGTGACAAGAATGAGATTCTTCTCAAATCAAAACAAAACGCACACAAAAAAACCTTCCTATTAATTGTGGTGAATATTTACATGTAATGTTGTTAAAGCTTTTAATTTTTGTTGACTTTGGTGTAGTATTTATTTGAGCTAGCTCATTGTGTATGTGTGCATATGTTTTCCTTTTCCTCTGACTCCACTGTTGTCTTTATTGAATATTTAATATGATTGGTTAATTGGTTGTGTTTTATTAACTCTTCCTCTGGTGGAGCCTTTAAAATATGTTATGCTACCCGCTCATTTGAGCTGAATTTATGAATATCTTTTGTGTGTGCAAAACCAAAAGCAAAGTTAAAGACCATGTGGTATCAATAGAAGTTACAACCTAAGTTTCCATCATTGACTGAATGGCTTAAAAAAAATATGGCACGTATACACAATGGAACACTATTCAGCCACAAATAAAATAAAATAAAATTCTGTCCTTTGCAACAATATGGATGAACCCAGGGGACATTATGTTAAGTGAAATTAGGCACAGAAAGACAAATACACATGATCTCACATATATATGGAATCTAAAAATATTGATCTCATAGAAGTATAGAGTAGAACAGTGGACCAGAGGCTGGGGAGAGCAGCAGGTAATGGGGATGAGGAGAGATTGACCAATGGCTACAAAGTTACCATTAGATGGGAGGAGTAAGTTCTGGTGTTCTATTGCACAGTGACCATCTCGAGTCAACAATAATGTATTGTATACTTCCGTATAGCTAGAAGAGGGGATTTTGAAAATTCTCTCCACAAAGAAATGACTAGTTTGGGGATGATAAATATGCTGTATACAATGTATATACATATCTCAAAAGATCACAGTATACACATACAATTATTACATGTTAATTTAAAATAAAATGACCCTTCTTAAATACATATATAAATAAATGCTGGGGATAAGTGATGAAATCAAAGCAGAATGATGAAGAGGCCAGATGAATAAAATGGAGTTTAGAGTCGAGCAGGGCAATCCTGTATCTATTTTCCTTTCCTTGAGGCCTCCACAGCCAAGGCATGAACAACCACGACCTGATAGGATCTTGGGTTGGCTTTTCAGATGGCTCAATGCACACATTTTCTGTCATGGAAAGGTCTGGGATTACCCTGTAGTTCTGATGTCCTCTTATTTCAGTGTATTATATCATTGTTTCTTCGAAGATCTAAATATATTCAAAAGAATATTATGCCACTATTATATATGTAAATATTACATCTGTGATATAGATAGAAATATACCTACAATATATTGTTAAATGAAAAAAGTAGATTATCAAATTAATGTGTGATGGCACTTAAGTATTTGTGTTTGTGTGTCTGTGCATTTTATAGGCTTAGAAGGAGGAGTCTAGAAATGTCTGCTGAAGTGTTTATAGTGATTATTACAAAGAGTGGGGATGTGGTATTTACTTTTCTGCTTTTTTGTTTGTTTTTCACATCAAACAAATAATTGTATATAATAAAATATTTCCAAATGTTATATATTTATATGCATATTTATGTTAAAATCTTAATATATTTTTGTCCCCTTTTAAAATGATGAGTCTATATTTGAGGTTGGAATCACTGATTCAGACTTTATGACTTGGTATTATAATTTTGAAAAAGGGACACATTTTTTGTTGTGATTTTATAGGTGACATGCACACACACGTTTCCATAACTTTAAGTTTTCTCCTTCAATAGTTTGCAGAAAAACAATGTTTTGGGTCTGAAATACATATTGATTCATGTGTTTCTTCATATGAAAGTACATGATATCACATATTAATTTGTAAACTCTGAGCCAGTTGAAGTGCTTAAAATCTGGGACAAACAATGAGAAATATGAAACTTTGATAATTCTTAGGAAGGGAAGGAGAAAGAGTTCTGGGAATATAAGTTAAAGTAATGAAGATCTCCATGTATATGAATTAAATAAGCACCTTGAAAACTTTATCTAGCAAGCAGTTTTCACTAGCACACTATGCATTCAGCAAGAAGGAGCAAAGGAGAGGGGACTTGGCCTAAGTTTAGGGAATAGAGGTGGGCGTACAGAAGAAATTGAGGAGGAGGGACTCTTGGAGTGAGCTTGAGTAGATAGGAGTTAGCCAAGTAAAAGATTACTATATGAATAAATGCCACAAAAGGGGTTGGTAGGGAAGTATCATACCAATTGGGAAATTTACTTTCTGGAAAGAATAATAAATGGTGTTAAAGTAAACAAAGATAAGCCCTGAAAGCGGTTAGAGTGCTCAGTTGATACCACTGATACTAATCACCAAAGCTTTTGGTGTGAGGTTTTCTTTATGGTTGGTGCACTGTTGAATCCCTGCCCTAAATTAACATAAAGTTACCATTCATCTTCCTTTTATTGTATGCCTACCTAAAATTACAATTGCTGGCATTCATATTTTCTATCTGGTGGTTGCACTTGACAGGAAGTCCTCGACAGCAAAAATTGGATTATGTGTATTCCCTGAGTGGAGTCAAGTGCCTCCTGGTATATCGTATGTGGACTCTAGAGATATATGGAAGTGAATGAATTTGTTGGCAATTGCGTGTGTGTGTGTGTGTATGTGTATGTGTGTGTAGAGGGTTTTAGGGGCAGCATTCAACTCTTCTGTCTTTTTGAGAAATGAAATGTGGAGTAACCAGCAAATAGAATTCCATACCCTGATGCTGCCATGCTTCCAACAGCAGCATAGAGAAAAGGATGACAAATATTCTGGGATAGACCATTGCCAGAGAAAGAAATGTGAGATTGGGTTTTGTGAGAAGCTAGGGTAGGTAACAGAATTGAAGTGAATGTTAAGCTAAAGATTGGAAGGAGAACAAAATACTGGCATTCTTTAAGCTATTGTAAGTTCCCCAAATGTAAAATCCTTATTACATATAGTAAATTCTATATTTCTGCAATTCACTGGAAGCCTAGCAGATAAAATGCTATAGATTAAGTTCTGGGACTGAAAGAGAAAGGATGCCTTTCTGTGGTCTTCTGGTTCTTAGTAGTAGGGACCAGAAAGTCTGAGGCTTGAGAATAGAATCTAAACCCCATGGTTTGTAGAAAGGATCAGAATTGCCAGGATAGCTTTTCAAAATAGGTATAAATGAGCCCACCTTCAACACTTGCATTGAATCCAGGTGTGTGTATTTATGAAATATTTCACAATGGAAGTTTATGTATATATAGCCCTGGATGAGAACTGTTGATAAAGCATGTATAAATAACAACACAGTGGCAACAATAACAACAGCTGCTCTACCACTCATAAAACATTTTAAACTATATTATTTTACCTAATCTTCATAATAACCCTGTGAGATAGGTAATGCTAACCCATTTTACAGAAAGAGAAGCTGATATTTGGAGATGTCTAATAAATTTCCCATTTCTGTAGAAACAACAGCAGAGGAAAACTCAATCCTAAGTCTTCCGACTTTTCTAGTATCAAATTCTTCTTTGGCATAAAGTATTTTACATCATACTGATCACATTTGAAGTATTTCTTTTTGCTGTCTAATTCACCATAATTTCTTCCTTATATATATCCTACTCAGTGGAATCCCACTTTGGAAAGCTGTTTTCACACAGATATATTGGCAGGATTCTAGAAATTTTGGTTTGGTAACTCTACTTTTGAGTGAGCAATATTGACAATAATATCACTTTGATAACTCCATAGTAATCTCAGTAAAATAATGTGGAATATTTTTAATTGCAAGAAGTATACGGGGGATTTCCAATGACTATTTTAAGGGAATTCCAGATGCCAGATTAATGTTGTACTAATATCAGGGGAAAGTAATTAGCCTTAAAATCTTAATTCTTTCCTTGCCCCACAGTTACACTACATGGTGACTAGATACTAACTTTTGAAATCAAAGCTTCAAGAATATATGTACAGATGTTCCTATTGAGCAATTTCCATCCCTGAAGAAATTTCCCAGAAAAAACTTTTTGCCTTCCTGAATTAGGAGCTTTCAAATATCAGTCAAGAATTGGAGTATATTTCCATTTATGTTCTAAAAGTGTTTATAGTAATTTGTTGTTTGAGGAAGCGCTTCAGTCCTTTGCCTTTTGGCTTCCCTCACAGTGCAAGCTCTCCTTTCCACAAAGGATTTTCTATACTCACATTTTTTCTTTTGCATTTACTACATTTAATATTTATTTCTATAATCTTGCTTTTTCTCTGTGTCTTGAAAGCTCATTACTTTTCTTTCCATGGAATTAATCTACATAGAGTAATGTCCCTTGATGATTAATTAATTATTTAATAATAAATTATTATTCATGTAATCTTGATTTTAACAAATATCTTTTTAGACAATTCCGAAAGTTTCTAGAGGTCAAAGAGAACAAATTCACAATTTAATCACAGTGCATAAAAATCATGGAGGCAGTACATTTGAATGAGACATACCCTAAAGGATTGAATGTAATATATTTAGGTAAGACATTATTCAGTGGCAGCTTTAACTTAGAACTAAACTAATACAGCTCTCAAATGAAGTCTCAGAATACTCTGATTTGTTTTTGAGTTCATCCATCTAAAAAATAGAAGAGTTGAGTCTATTTATAAGCTCCCAAGTCCTTTTTATTATATCTTTCCAGCCTATCATTCAAGGTGGCTAAACTCAGGACTGTCGCTGCCTGACTTCAGCACTGAGAGGTGAATTGTGGAATGATACCATTTAGTTCACATTGTTGATGAGCCTGTGGGAAATAAAAGCTTGGTAAAGCAAAAAGGGAGCCAGCCCTGATATCTATTTATCTCAGGGCCCTTTCTGGTATCTATTAGCCTGGATGCACAGCCTAAAGAATGACTTGTACTAGAAATGTCTTTTCTACATCATAGAATAAATGAGAGAGAAGATGGAATATGTCTACTTTGTCAAATGAATACTTTCTCAAAGACCGCTTATTTAGTCAACTTATTTTTGACTAAAAAGCTGACATTTAAATCTCAAATTCTGCCGTATTCCATTCTCTTTCTGTCTTTGGCAGCTTTGAGGACAATTGCTGATGCTGCCTAAGAGATTATAGCCCTATTGTCCAACAACACATATTCTTCTTTGAAAGTTAGATTCTGACTGAGAATTGAGGCAGAAAATTAGTAGTCTGATTAAAAAGTGAGAGGTTTGTACAGAATTGAAAAGCTGTACGAGTGTTGAACCAGAGCATTAATTCTGTTCACTAAGTAAACAGTAACTGGATCTGCTGGAAGAAAATTCTTGAGATTAATGATATTAGGAGCCATATTCATCATATTGCAGATGCTTGGTAAAAATGTCTGTCAGTATAGCAACCTCACAGAATATATCCCTTTTTAGTATAACCCTTTTTAATATAACCCTTATATCTAGGTATAGATACACCCATGTTGGTTATTATTCATTTTAAGACAAGTCATAATCACCTTGGAATAATATGAAATTTGAATCTCCCTTGTGAGCAAAAGAGTCATTAAGAGATGGAAGTAAAAAATAAAATGGCAAAAGATATCTATCTGAATGTCCTTGAATGATCCTTTGTTGTCATACATAAGATCTTAAAAGAAAAATTCCAGCACATTGTTCAAAAAACTATAATAATTTTAATAGAATAAGCATATAATTCAGGCCTTTGATTATGGTCAGTGGAAGACAGAAACAGGGAGAGTTAAACAACAACAAAAAGGTCACTGTGAAGAGGGATATTTCCAGCATAGAAAAGAAATAGAAAGTTTAGCGATTGTTTTTGGCTCCACGAAAAGTAACTACAAATGGAGATAAAAATTTAGATATCTTCCAAAATTGCTTAGGTAGGGATGAAAAACAACAATGACAACATAACAATTATGTGATAAGAGATAACACAATAAACTAATAAAAAACCAAAACACTAATAAAACACTAAAAATTTATGAGATGACAAAAGTATAATCAAATGTATTTGTCATAAAAACAAATATAAATGGGATAACTCTTTAATGAAAAGAAGGACACTGGGAGTTTGGGTTTAAAAAAGCAGAACATGTAGTCTACAAAAAACCCACCTGAAACAGTGATCTTAAATATCTAAAAGTAAAAGACTGGAAAATATATATCATGCAAATGCAATCTACTAGAAAGAAAATATAAGTGCTAATACACTAAAAACGTTGAATTTGAGACTTAAGAAAAATGATATGTATCGAAAAGCATTACTTTATTGTAATGAAGAATTCTAGACACACTAAAGGTAAGTAGAAAACAAATTCAAAAAACAAAAAAAACAAATAAAAATGGTTAGGGAAAGCCAAGAACTTAATACTTAAAGAACTCCAATATAATACAATATATAATGCTCAAGCTATCTTAATGTTATGGGCTGAATTGCATTTCCCCAAAATTCATATGTTGAAGTTGTAACTCCTACTACCTCAAAATGTAATTGTATTTGGAGACAAGGTCTTTAAACAGGTAACTTGATTACATTAAATCATAAGAGTGGGCCATGAGCCAATATGACTAGCATCTTTTAAAGAGGAACTTGGAATACAAACATGTACAGAAGAAAGGCCATGTGAACATACAGGAAGAAGATGGGCATTTATATGCGAAAGAGAGAAGTCCCAGAAAAAAAAACAACCCTGCCAACACCTTGATTTCAGATTTCTAACCCTCAGAATTGTGAGAAAATATATTTCTGTTGTTTAACCTGTGGTGAGCTTAAACTACAGGCAAAACACTACAGACTGGCTGTCTTGTTTTGTTGTGGTAGCCCTGGCAAACTAAAATAATTAATTTTACACACACAAAAATAACCCATACATAACGTTAGTATCAACCAGGAAGACAATCTGAAAAACAAAATAAATGTAAAAACAAATTCTGTTATTCTATGGTAATAAACACCAAAACATGGAAATGATAAGTAATTTTCTAGTTATATAATAATTATACATTTAAATTATTACAGAATGTTTAAATTATTACAAAACCAGAAAAAGACATAAAGGGATACTTTTATAACTTGACATGGCAAAGACCCTTCTTAGCCTGAAATAAAAACCAGAATAATAAATAAATAAACATTTAAATTATTGACTACATAAAAATTGAAAATTTTTACACTGTAAAAAATCATTCACAAGGCTAATAAAAATTAAATAGCTGCAATTAATGTGATAGAGTATAGCATATAAAGAATTCTTAAAATTGAAAAATAATTACTGAAGCAAATAGACAAAAGGATATCAACAGTCAATTAACCAAAGAAGAAAAATAATAAAAAAAAACAGAGAAAAAATATATGATTTGCTGACCATATATATATGGGTATGTACATATGAGTAGGTAAACATAAATATCTATGTTTCAGCCGTATTAGTAATCTAACAAATGCAATCAAACATGCAATAAAATATTGCCACCTTTCTGGCTGGCAAATTTAAAAAGAACTCATCAAACTCAGATTGGCAAGAGAATGGAAACTGGCTTTCTTATGTACTGTTGGAGGGAATATAGACCGGCACTATTTTCCAGAACGCAAATTAGAAACAGATGTCAAAACTTGAAATATGCAGTTACACATCTAAGCAATTATCCTAAGTGAATATACATGAGTACAATGATTTATGAACAATAGTGTTTACTGTTGCTGTATTTCTTCTTTTAAAAAATAAATTATATTACAAAGAATTTTAAACATACAAGAGTAGAGAGAGAATTCATGAACCATTAGTAGAATCACCCAGTTACTAACATTTTGTTAATTTTGCTTAATCTGTCCCACCGTGTGCTTTTATTTGGGGAACTTTGCACTTGGGTGTGGGGCATGTTGAAACAAACCCAAAACAATACAGACACTTCACAAATACTTTGATACTTATGTATCCTCTACAAATACTTTAATATAACATACCTAGAATAAGCTATTAATATTATTTAATAACCAGACTGTTTAAATTTTCTCAGTTTTCTCAAAAATGTCTGTTTAGGCTGTTTGAATCAAGATCTAAGTTCAATATATTACATTGGTTCATTATGTTGTTTAGTTGTTCCTCCTCTTCCTCCTCCTCCTCCTCCTTCCTCTTCCTCCTCCTCCTCTTCTTCTTCCTCTTCCTCTTCTTCTTCTCCTTCGTTCTTCTCCTCCCTTCTTGCTCTTCTCTGTTCCTCTTCTCTCTCTTTTAAAGTAACATATTTTTTGAAGAAATTCAGTCATTTATACTATTGAATTTCTCGCAAATGGTATTTGGCTGATTGCTTTCCAATATGCCATTTAATTTGTTCTTCATTCCCTTATATTTACCATAAAATGGTAGATTTATAGATTTGATTTTTAAAATTTTGACAAGAATATTACATAACAATGCTATGTACTTTCTATTGCAAAAAAACTAGATTGTTGTATTTTAATGATATTAAGATCCAGATGTGTCTAGCTGATATAATCTTGATGTATCCAGTATAAAGTTCCCCAACAAGCTCTCACTAATTGTTTTAGTATTTATATTGACAGTTGCATAGATCTATTATTTCATCAGGGATTGAAAAACTGTATGATATGGTTTGGCTGTGTCCCCACCCAAATCTCACCTTGAATTGTCATATCTCCATCTGTCAAGGGCAGGATAAAGTGGAAATAATTAAGTCATGGGATGGTTTCCCCCATGCTATTCTTGCGATAGTGAGTTCTCATGAGATATGATAGTTTTAAAAGGGGTTTCTCCCTTTGCTGGGCACTCATTCTCTCTCTTGTTACCCTGTGAAGAAGTGCCTTTACCATGATTGTAAGTTTCCTGAGGCCTCTTCAGTAGTGTGGAACTATGAGTCAATTAAGCCTCTTTTCTTTATAAATTACCCAGTCTTGGGTATTTCCTTATGGCAGCATGAGAATGAACTAATACAGATCATTTGCCCTATCAACATGGAGGTCATTGAGAATTGTCGTAAGAGTAGGTTTAGAGTAGTTATAGAGCAAACACTAAGTTGGAGTTTGTTCAAGAAAGTATGAGAGGAGAAAAATTAGAAGCAGATAGCATAGACTCCTCTTCCAAGGAGTTTTGCTGTAAAAGAGAACAGAAATTGTAGTGTATGAAGAGGAAAGGATATTTCAAAGAATTTTTAAGGGGAGGGAAAACAATTGCATATTTTTAAGCTGATGAGAATAATAGTAAAGAATGGGAAATTGATGGTGCCCTAGGGAGGGCATGATGAATGAATGGGTTGGGAGGGATTTATTCTAGTGCACATAAATAGAGGCTGCCTATAGTAAGAGGGACAGTTCTCTCTATAATATCTTAACAGATGACAGTTTATAGGCACAGATACAGCCAAATGGGAATAAAAGGATATAGACAAATGGGTGGATGTGGGGATGGGAGCTTTTAGAAATTGGTTGTTTCACATTTTTTTTGTCCTGTGAAAAGTGAGACTTTTTGATTTTCAGTTGATATAAAGATTAAGATGGAGTAATAAATTTAAGATGAAAGAAAAAATATAAAATTGTTGTCTGGAAAAGCAGTAGAGAGAACAAGCTAGTTATAATTAACTGGACTCTGAGATCTACTATTTTTGTATGAGTAAGACCATGTAGTAATAACACAACCAGTTGCATAATTAAAATTATCTTTAAGAAAGCAAATACCTCAAATCAACTTAGGGTCACTGATTGCCTAGATTTTTTCCACTGTGGCCCTACTTTTAGGTGAGACTATACATTGTTAACTATGCCAAGAGGTGAGATTCTATTTTGGTTTGGGTCCATTTTACATATCTTTATTTATATGTCCCAGGAAATAGGCAGTGTTTAATATCACAAAGTATAGAATGCCAATATTATGAAGTAATCTGGGTCAGTTCTTTCATTTTACAGATGAGGAAACTAAACCCCAGAATGATGAATGAAGTGAGTCTTCAAAATTTTATATTCAATTGCTAGTTCAAGTAAAAGCAGGACACAGTTCTTTTAACTTCTAATTCATTGTTGTTTTCCAGGAATATAATAATGCCAATCATATTAAATTCAGTTGCTGCTGTGGAGTAGGTATTATGAGTTTAATACTATTGTCAGTAATTTTACTATATAATTTCAGTTAACCTTTATAGCAACTTGAAGAACATACTATTCATGTTTTAAAAATAAGAAAACTGAGGCTTAAAGATGTTTAAAAGCTCACACAAAGTTATATAGTTACTAAACAACAGAGGCATAAACTTATGTAAGCGGAATCAAAGTAAACTTTTGCATATAAAACACTTGACAGTATATTTGCATATGAAACAGAAAATTCTATCTTTGGTTACTTTGAATGCTCAATACATTCAAAAGAGGACATAGTAATTCTAAACATTTATGCCACTAATAACAGAGCTTCAAAAATCTATGAAACACAATCTGATAGATCTGCAAGGAGAAATAGACATATATTCATAGTTGGATAATTTAATATATTTCTTTCTCAATAAGCAATAGAATAAGTAGACAGAAAATCAGTAAGAATATAGGAAATTGTAACACCATCCACCAACTTCCCCTAATTGAGATTTATAGAACACATCATTCAATAATAACAGAATACACATTATTTTCAAAGGTGCACAAAATAATTACCAACTTACACCATATTCTGGGTCATCAAGTAAGTCTTAATGGATTTAAAAATGTCAGGTAACCCAAATCTCAATAGTGGATCATCCAGACAGGAAAAGCAACAAAGAAAGAGCACATTTGAGTAATAATATAGACCAAATGGACCTAACAGACATATACAGAATATTACATCCGACGGCAGCAGAATATACAACCCCAACACACACATGTGGAACATTCTCCAGTATACATCATGTGTTAAGTTACAAAATAAGACTTAACAAATTCAAGAGGATTGAAATTATATTAAGTATCCTTTCTACCAGAGTGCAATGAAACTAGAAAACAATAACAGAAGGAAAACTGGAAAATCCCCCAATACATGAAAATTAAACAAAATGTACCTGAACAACCAAAGTTAAAGAAGAAATCAAAAAGGAAATATTAAAATACCTTGAAACAAGCAAAAATAAAAATACAACATACAAATAATTATGTATTTTAAAAATCAATCTGAAATCAAAGACATAAAATATTTGGTGGACTTTTGCTTTTTTGCCTAAATTTAATTCCCAATGTTTAATCCACAAAACAAGCTCCATTTGAATTCTTCCGCTTCTTAGTTAATTCTTTCAGTTACTCAAACCAAACACCTTAGTGTCATCCTTACTTTTATCTTTCTTTTGCATCACCCAGATCTAGTCTGATAGCAAATCTTGTCATCTCTACCTTCAAAACATACTTATAATGCCACTACTTCTTACCATCCCAAATAACATTAGCTTGACTTAAGCCACTGTTTTACACCTAGATCACGGTAGTAGACACTAAACTTTTCCCTGCTCCTGACTTTGGCTCACTGCAATCTATTCTCAACATAGAAGCAAGATATATAGTTAGAATCAAAGCCAGGTTGGATCTCTTCTTTCTCTGCTTAGTGCCCTCAAATGGCTTCGCATCTCATTCAAAATAAAGGTCAAAATACCTACTATGAGTTACAAGACCATTCATGATTACATTTCTGTCCTTATGTCCCAGTGCTTTTCTTATTATTTTGTCTATTCTATACTCCTGTTCCTCAATGCCATTGCACTTGTTCTTGCCTGGATGCTTTTTCTCTAGTAACTGTATGGCTACCTTCCTCACTTCCTTTATATCCTTACTTTTCTGGTTACCCTATTGAAAGCTTCTAACTTGGCATTGTCTTGGTCAGCTCAAGCTACCATATTAAAATACTGTAGACTGAGTGGCTTAAACAACAGGAATTGTCACCATTCTAGAGACTGGAAGTCCAAGATCCAGGTGCCCACAGGGTCAGTGTCTGGTGAAGGCCCACTTGCTGGCTTGCCATCTTGCTGTGAGCTCCCATGGTCATCCCTTGGTGAAGAGAGAGCTTGCTGCATGTCTCTTCCACTTCTCACAAAGGTGCTATTCACATCATGAGGTCACTACTTTCATGACCTCATGTAAACCTAATTACCTTCCAAAGTCTCCACCTTCAAATACCAACACATTTGGGGTCAGGGTTTTAGCATATAAATTTGGAGGGAACACAAACCTTTGGTCCATAACAGTCACCTTCACTGATAATGCATATTCCTCATCTTTGTTTTTTTCCTAACACTCGTCACTTTCTAAAATGCAATATATTTCACTTATTTATCTTGTAAATTATTTGTATTCCTTCTTTAGAATTATAGCTCCATGAAAGCAAGGATTTTCATCCTTCTTATTGACTGATTCTCCATTGCCTCAAATAATGTATGGCCCATGGTAGATGTCAGAAAATTATGCTTAGTGTTAAATAAGTGTCCAAAATATCTTCAGGGTTCAAGTAGGCCATGAAGATTAAGGAAATACAGCCCTTGTGAGAAATAACCTGCTGAACTGTGGAACGTACAGTGTACTATAGGAAGTCACTAAACTGTGTTCACATCCATAATCGTGAACATTTTAATAGCCATTCAGTGAATTTATAAATTAAAATAACTCTTGGAAAAGTATCTAATAAAGTTACAATAAATACACTAGGCTATCTGAAAAAGGAGATGCAAAATAATATAAATTCCAAGACTGATATGGGCATCTGTTTATTACAAAACAAAGACTTTTTTCTTTACTTTAGAATCAACAACTGTGAGAAATTGGCTTGTTTCCTTTAGGTATGCTCAGAGTATATTTTAAGCAACATAATATGCTTACATTACCCATCATGTCTTCAATATCCATATGGTGAACATTATGTAAATGTTCCTTAAAACCAAACAATCCTGTTCAGTATACAGTGTATGTTGTTTGCCACTAAAAACCATGATTCTGTGAAAGAAAAAGTCATTGATACATCCTAAAAAAAGAACTACATTCTAAGAGAATTACAAATAGGAAATAGCTGATATGATTAAATTAATATCAGGAACACTTAACTTGAATTTATCAAAATGACATAACTTGGAAGAGATTTTAAGATGATAAAATGCATTTGCTAAGTTTTTCAAGGAATAGAGTTTATAGGAATAGACTCTGAAAACTAGATGTTGGAAAAACTGAAATCATATATAGGAAAATTATGACTGGGAAAGGTGGTAACTCAATGTGGTACTTTGTTTCTCAAAAAGCCGAATGAATGTAATGGGGAGAGGAGTCTTTGTAATTATTAATGGCTATTTTATTCATTTCAGAAAATGCAACAAAGAAATGAAATTTAGTAAGAATTTTACACGTTTTAGTGGTCCCCAAATTATGTTTTCTTTTATAGATTTCAAATTATAGGAATTTTGGATTGTATATGTAGCCTATTGAATTGGAAGACTGAAAATACACAACACTTAAGTTTAGGGGCCATGTTAGAGATAAATTTGTATCTCAGGTAGATTCCTCTAAGAGACTCTTCAAATGCAGTGCTATATTTGAGTTAAAAGTCTCCTGTCACATTCAGTTATGGACACATAGAATCTAATTCTAAGCATTTAGTTTAACTCTTGTTACACAAACGTATGGATCATGCAGGCATCAGGAGCTTTAACATGAACATGTAAGCCAAGTGATATGAAGCTATTATGTTTACCAGTCTTCTTGCTGTCATTGGGATTCCAAGTCTTTCTTGTTACTAGATGCGATTGGCTAAATTAAACAAACACACACACACACACATACACACACACAAACACACACACACACACACAGAGAGAGAGAGAGAGATTAACAATATATATCTTCATAATTGTATTATGCAACTGAATGCTGTTTACAATGAGGATAGGCAAGATTCCTAAGTGTAGAATGAAGCCAGTGAAAATGGCACATAAGTTATTTGGTTGGTTGGTTGATTGATTGATTGTAGCTGGCATCTAGGGGCCTGACATAATGTGGCCTTTAACATAAGTTTAAAAACTCGGAGGCTGGGCGCGGTGGCTCAAGCCTGTAATCCCAGCACTTTGGGAGGCCGAGGCGGGTGGATCACGAGGTCAAGAGATCGAGACCATCCTGGTCAACATGGTGAAACCCCGTCTCTACTAAAAATACAAAAAATTAGCTGGGCATGGTGGTGCGTGCCTGTAATCCCAGCTACTCAGGAGGCTGAGGCAGGAGAATTGCCTGAACCCAGGACGCGGAGGTTGCGGTGAGCCGAGATCGCGCCATTGCACTCCAGCCTGGGTAACATGAGTGAAACTCCGTCTAAAAAAAAAAAAAAAAAAAAAAAAAAAACTCAGGAAAAAAATTAAAAGAAGTAAGAGCACATTACTGAAAGATGTATCATCTATCACTATTTTCAAGTTTTCTGTCTTTTTATGATGTGGCATTCTTTTTAAATTTTAGGACTATGCATAAACCTTCTATCACAAACATTTTTTTCATGTTTTGCTTTTTATAAATTTTACTGATGCCCCCTTAAAAATTTGAAAGTCCAAAATAAATTGTAGTAGTTCATCAAGATTTAATTCAAATTGGGGTTCCTTGCCTTTGTTTGAACATACCTTTGAGATCTCAATTCAGTAACTCCATAAAGGTGGGTTACTTTAGGCAGTGCAACCGCATCTGCCTTTTGTACGTGAGTCTATTGATTTACTTATCTGAGGTGTGTGTTTGTGATTTAGGCCGAGAAAGTGAAATTTTAACAGGACAAGAAATATGAGTTGAGTAGTAAAGGATCCTAATGATATCCAGCAATCTCTAAGGGAAGGCACTGCTGAGAGAATTGCAATGCCTGGTGCTCCTTAAAACACCACTGAGCATCAGGCATTGCAATTGAGGTCCTGAGGATGGATTCAGAAAGTGAATATCAGCACTATGATGTCCCTCTGCACAGAAAAGGAGCCCGAGAAACCTTACACTCACTCTCATTTGTTTCCCACCGAATATGGAACATTATAAAAATGCAGGCAGCTTGCTAGATTCAAATACAAATAGAAATATATGGACAAAATAATAGTTGGTGAGAATTAGAAAATGCTTACTCTTAAAAAATTGATATTTAAAGGTAAATTTAGGGCTGAAGATAATTTTATTTAAAATGTATCTTGCTTTTTCACTTGTATGTTAAGAAGAAACAAAACAGAACAAAAAAATTGAAGTTATGTTGAGGAACATGTTTAAAAAGAAATGCTTTTTGAAATGTGGGAAGATCCTACAGGAAGGATTGAGGAAACCACAATGACTTTCAAAACGTTAGAATGAAATACTGTGGAGTTTGCCCAGGAATTCTTCTTGGTTATATTGGATATGCTGAATTGACTTTTTAAACATCTGTTTCAATCTCCTTCTAAGGCAGAGGCTGAAAAAAATTCCAGATGGGTTTGAACCTAGGATTCTAGATGTGATTTATGTCTTGCCCATCAGAAGTTCTCAAATGACACTTGCATTCAGAACTGAATTAATTGAGGAGTGAGCTGAGGCCCAGGGTGTGAAACATTCATATTTTACATGCAAATTCAGCAGAATTTGTATGACTCTGCAGCCAGCAGTAGCAGTGGTGGGCTCCTGGTCCCAAATCACAGCAAAGGCAAGGGTGATCCTTGAGTCAGGAGTTGGCTAAATTCTCAGAAGTCACATTGCCTTGACAGGCCAGTTCAGCTGTGTGGTTTTTATAGTCATTCCTGGAGGCCCAGCTCAGAGCCGGCTCCTATAGTTCTTGTAACAATTTTCTAAATACCTAATTTCCTGTACTAAATTATTTTTGAATTTTCTTTACTAAGTTGCCTGTATTAAACTCTTCTACTTAAGACAGCAAAAGTGTTTTCTGTTACCTGCCATGAAACTTTTACACAATAGTAGAATACAATTATCATATACGTATCCTTATTGTATACTTCCAATGTAGTCCCTCCAGACGGGCTTAGGAAAGGAAAAGACTAAATGTATTAAAATGCTACCCCACCCTCCCACAAATATAATTGTTTCCTTCCTGTTTTGTTTCCTCCAAAATTAGAATCAGACCACCTCTTTGATCTTTGACAAGTTACCTGACCCCTGAGAATAATAATAGATGTCTACCTTATAGTGTTATGAGACTTAAATTATAAAATGTATAAAGCACTTAGCACAAGTCCTGGTACATAGTAAATGATCAATAAATGAGATCTCTTCTTAGCATTATTACCTCTATATAGACATCTGTCACTTATAATGATGAATTAATGATAAATGGTTTGGATACTCTTGAGGGAACGAATTAGAATTTATTTACTTTTCTGTCTCTGGATCCTACACAAAATTTGACACTTAGTAGGTATTTAATGCTTCCTGAAGGACTTTTTCTATATGAAGCCTATGATTCGAAAGGATTCTCAAAGTTCTCAAAGAAGTTTTATTTTCTTTGGGAAATTAGAATATGCCTTAATGCTTCATAGAGCTTTCCTTGTACAGAATAGGTAGAAGAGAATATAAGATCTAAAGGAACTTTCTTATCCATTTCAGATCCAGCACTTCATGTGTGATGAAAGTAGGGCCCAGAGTGACTGCTCTGTGCTCACACTCACAAACCTACAAGTTGTTCTTTATAATCCCCCATTAGATTTTTACATGATATCACATTGAGTAGGAGATGGCTATTAAGGCCTTATCCAATCCTGATAGTCTGTGGAGGCCATGCTGTTAATGCCAGCTCAGTTGCTGCTATAAACACGTGCATGGAGGCTGGCACCCTGGCACCTGCTAGCAGCCTATCATAGCTGATGAGCATGCTGCAGCTGCAGCTACAGCTGCTATTGGGATGTGCAAACAAGGATGGACCCCACTGCCACCACTCTACGAAGTTCTTTGGCTGGCATCATCCTTCAGAGTGTTGTGACCAGCACCCTGGGAGCACCTCGGTCCTTCTAGCACAGCAGGTTCCTAACCTTGAGGAGCCAGAGAACAAAGCAGGGGCCCAATATCAGCCCCCCAGAGTTAGAGCATGCAGTCCAGGAGTCCTGAGCTGAGCCTTGGCTCCCTAAAATCCTTGAGATATTAAGCCAGTTAATGAAACACACCTTGTACCACAATCAAACCTTCAAGGCCATCAAATAGAGTAAAAGAGAAAAGAACCCATCCAAAGGACAGCAACTGATTGAAGAAACATTAGCCCACAAAGATGAGGAAAGAATCAGCATCTACCAGTGAAACGTATCTGACAACTCAAAAAGCCAGAATGTCTTCTTTCCTCCAAATGACAGCACTAGTTCTCCAGCAAGAGTTCTTAACCAGGCTGAGATGGCTGGAATGACAGAAATAGAATTCAGAACATTGATAAGAACAAAGATCACTGTGATGCAGGAGAATGTTGAAAATAAATCTAAGAAAGCTAGGAATCACAATAAAAAGATACAGGAGCTGACAGTCAAAATAGCCAGTATAGAAAAGAATGTAGCTGACCTGATAGAGCTGAAAAATACACCACAAGAATTTCAAAATGTGATTGCAAGCATTAACAACAGAATAGACCAAGCTGAGGAAAGAACCTCAGAGCTTGACGACTGACTTTCTGAAATAAGATAGTCAGACAAGAATAAAGGGAAGAGAATAAAAAGGAAAGAAACAAAACCTCGTGAAATATAGGATCATGTAAAGAGACTTAATCTATGACTCATTGGCATCCCTAAAAGAGATGGGGAGAATGAAAGAAACTTGGAAAATATATTTCCAAATATCATCCATGAGAACTTCTCTAACATAGCTAGAGAGGTCAGCATTCAAATTCATGAAATGCTTCACGAGGAGATCATCCCCAAGACACATAATCATCAGATTTTCCAAAGATAAAAAAAATTGTTAAAGGCAGCTGCAGAGAAAGGACAGGTCACCTATAAAGGAAAGCTCATCCGACTATCAGCAGGCCGACTATCAGCAGAAACTGTACAAGCCAGAAGAGATTGGGGGCCTATATTCAACATTCTTAAAGAAAAGAAATTTCACCCAAGAATTTTATATTCAGCCAAACTAAGCTTCATAAGTGATAAAGAAAGAAAGATCCTTTTTTGACAAGCAAATGCTGAGAGAATTCATTATTCGGACCTGCCTTATGAGAGTTTCCTGAAAGAAGCACTAAATATGAAAAGGAAAGACCACTACTAGCCTCTGCAAAAAACAAACTACTCAAAGAGTAGGGAAAAAACTAGAATTCATTTACTTTTCTGTCTCAGGATCTAATACAAAATTAGTAGATATTTAATGAGTGTAAATTAGAGTTCAACCATTGTGGAAAGCAGTGTGGCAATTCCTTGAAGAGCTGAAAATAGAACTACCAATTGACCCAGCAATCTCATTATTGAGAATATACCCAAAGGAATAGAAATCATTCTTTCATAAAGACACATGCATATGTATGTTCATTGCAGCACTCTTCACAATAGCAAAGACATGGAACCGAAATGCCTGTCAAAGGTAGACTGGATAAAGAAAATGTGGTACATATACACCATGGAATACTATGAAGCCATAAAAAAGAACGAGATCATATCCTCTGCAGGGACATGTATGGATCTAGAGGCCTTTATGCTTAGCAAACTAACATGGGAACAAAAAACCAAATACCACATGTTCTTACTTATAAGTGGCAGCTAAATGGTAAGAACACATAGACACAAAGAAGGGTACAAGAGACGCTGGGACATACCAGAAGGTATGAGAAAAGAAAAAAAATTACTATTTGGTGCTAAGTGTAAGCCTAGTACCTAGGTGATGAAATAATCTGTATAACAAACTCCCATGACACAATTTTACCCATGTAACAAACCTGTTCATATCCTTTGCCCACTTTTGAATGGGCTTGTTTGTTTTTTTCTTGTAAATCTGTTTTAGATCTTTGTAAATGTTCATTGCAGCACTGTTTACAATAGCAAAGACCTGGAACCAACCCAAATGCCCATCGATGATAGACTGGACAGGGAAAATGTGGCACATATACACTATGGAATATTATGCATCCATCAAAAATGATGAGTTTGTGTCCTTTGTAAGGACATGGATGAACCTGGAAACCATCATTCTCAGCAAACTGACAGAAGAGCAGAAGATCAAACACCACATGTTCTCACTCATAGGCAGGTGTTGAACAGTGAGAACACATGGACACAGGGAGGGGAGCACTACACACTGGGGTCAGTTGGGGGGAAATAGGGGAGGGACGGTGGGGGTGAGGAGTAGGGGAGAGATAGCAAGGGGAGAGATGCCAGATGTAGGTGATGGGGAGGAAGGCAGCAAATCACACTCCCACGTGTGCACCTATGCAACAACCTTGCATGTTCTTCACATGTACCCCAAAACCTAAAATGCAATAAAATAAATAAATGGAAAAAAAAACCTGCACATGGACACTGAACCTAACATATAAGTTTTTAAAAAATTAAAAAAAAGAAATAATATGGTCAGAAAAGACCATGTATTATACTAGTCTATTTATATGAAATGTCCAGAATGGCAACTTTTTAGAGATAGGAAGTAGATAAGTGGTTGTTTAGAACTGAAGCAAGAGAGGTTATTGGTTGTTTGAGGCAATTGCTTAGTGAAAGCTAAAAGTACAGAGTTTTCTTTTTGGGTAATTAAAATCTGCTGAAACTGATTGTGGTAACAGTTGCACAATTCTGTGAATATCCTAAAGCAATTGAATTGTACACATTAAATGGATACATGTCATGGGATATGAACTGTATCACAATAAAGCTGTTATGAAAAAGTTTCCAATGTAACAAAATGATAATCAACCTTTAGCTGAAATTCTATCAACTTCAAACAACAGTTTATTCAACAAATTCAGACAGTTCTTTAAAATACCTTGTACAAAGATTGTGTGTGCAAATAGTATTTTGGTGAGAACAAATGCTATTCTCAAATTGCCTATTTAAATGCTAGGGAATTTGACCAAAAAAATCACAACTCCAGAATTACACTGATAAATAGCAAACTTTCACATGAATGACTTCTGTCCCTGTTAAGTTTTTTTGTTTCATTATGAAAGCCATCGCTGTCTGGAATTTTACTTATAGTATGACGCAAATAAGATTTCTTAAAGACAGGAAGGTTCAATAGCAGATTGAAGATGATTAGTCAGCAGAGAGGAATTTCAACATCCTGGTTGACTTTAAGCAGAGTCCACTTGCTTTCTTTTTCAGTGTTACCCTGGGGATCATGGAACTATAACCACATGTGGTTTAGACAGGAAGCATCTTATACTTTATCAGTAACTAAACAGCAGAGTGCAGTAGCACCGGGTGGTGAGCAGGACAGGACCCCAGAGCCAGAGATCTATTCTTGGCCCTGCTGAGGGTCACTGGGTGAGGCTGGTGAATCATTTATATGTCTCTCAGGCCAACTTTCCTGTTCATTATACATTTTCAAAGTAGATCCTGGGAAAAGATTTATCAGCTTATTGACTTTAAGTGTTTTTAGAAAACACTCTACAATAGAATTCTCACTTTTATTAAAATAAAAACACTATACTATGACACTTAATTATCAAGTAAGTTTAGGAGAGAACAGAAAAACATCATTAATGGCTACAACTGAACTGTCTAGAGGCAAATAGTTATTCTAGAAATAAATGTATTTTAGGTACAATCTTTTACATTGTTCAAAGAGATTATTCTAGAGACTGATAAGAAAATTTCCAAGTAATTATCTATAGATCCCACTTCATGTAAAATTGAATACTTTTCTCCATATAACAAACTCATGGCTGAGAGAAATGCCATCACAAAAAACTGTGCATGTGCACATTCACATGTGTGTATGCATGTTTATAGTGTGCTCATAACTGAGACACACAGTATTTGTAAGAATTCAGCTATTGCAATAGGACAAGAGACAAAATTAGCAACATTTTCCAGTAGTCTAAGTGTCTTTTGTATGATAAGCTATTAAGAATTTTAACTGTTAAGGTAATTTAAAAAATAAGATGTATAGTTTGCCAGTGAACTTGACATTCATGTTGGCCATTTGTGAAAAGTTATTTTAAGTGATTATTTAAATGCTTTAAATTGTAATGTATGATTGTCTAGCCTTCACCCTTGTAAGACTATGCATGAATCTGGTAGACAGTCGCATTCTGAGATATTCCTTCCAGGTACAGAGTGAATACTTTCTTGCAAAATGGATTTAAAACATCCCTCACACTTGTACAGCTCAAAGAAGAGCTCAGATTCAACACCAAGCAGACAGCCTTGGCCCCTCATTCTCACTCCAACCGTGTTCCTCACACCCAGCCATTTTCCCCTCACACAGGAAAAATGTGTGTGCCACGGATTCCATGTGTGTATTTTGTGACTATATACAGATGGAAAAAGAGAGCTGCAGCATCGCACTGACTGCTCCTTGGGTTAGGAAACAAAAAGCTGAACTCATGTTACAGGTTGGTCATAGGATCCACATCCAGTTCAGTTCACAGAGAGGAGTCTATTCCATCAGCTTCATGCAGAAAGGAGTAGTCACAGTCTGTGGTAAGCTGGTTCAGCAGAACCAATATCTCTTACGTTTCACTGTATATAAAGTCCCTGTTACAGGATTCCTGTTCTAGCAAGTGGAATTAGCAATATCACAGCAAATTCTTACCCTGCCTCCAAAAATTCCAAATCTGTGAGCAGATATTGTGTAGTACTTTTATCTGATTAGGAATTGTAGCATTTATTATTTTACATTTTTTTGAGTCAGTCTCTCTCTCTGTCACCCAGGCTGGAGTGCAGCCACAGAATCTTGGCTTACTGCAACCTCCACCTCCAGGATTCAAGCAATTCTCTTGCCTCAGCCTCTTGAGTAGGTGGGATTACAAGCATAAGTCACTGCACCCAGCTCATTTTTCTATGTTTAGTAGAAACAGGGTTTCACCACATTGGCCAGGCTGGTCTGGAACTCCTGACCTCAAGTGATCTGCCCACCTCAGGCTCCCAAAGTGCTGGGATTACGGGTGTGAGCCACCATGCCTGGCCTGTAGCATATATTATAAAATGTTGAATGAAGAAGGGTGGAAGGCGCATTCTGAAAAGTCTAACATTTCCTAGGAAAATGTATTTTTCATGTTAAATCCCATATTACTCCATACTATCTACACTAGTTATATCAGGAATGCCCTATTTGCTTAGGTAAATTCAAGACAGAATGGTTGATTAATCCCAAGGGCTGGTAGCATAAATAAACCAATTTAGAAGCTAACTGGAAATGAGGTTAGGGCAAGAACCTGCATTAAGGTGAACTAATGTAAATCGAAATGCTTTGGAACTTGTAGCACATTTGCTTAAGGTAAGGTATTATTATAATAATTGAAGAATATTATGTTTTTTAACATGATTGCTAACTCTGCATGATTTAATTTTAGATGCTTGCCAGTAAGAATTATGATTAAACACCTGTTTTCATGACATGCAGCCTTTCCTAAAGATTCTTTAAGTGTATAGAAAAACTTTTTTTCTTTCTGGTATTCTCTTGAATATCAATAAAGATGTCCAAGTAAGTCAGTCCTGGGTCAATGTAATCAACTAACAATTTTTATGGTTTATTGACTGTGAACCAGGGATTTAAATTTTGCTGTCTCTTTTTCATTACTAAAATTCTGGGAAACGCATACTAGAGAAACATCTTTTATTGCTTAATTGATTGTCCTTAGACAGGTCTGAAACCAATAACAAACTTGCACAAATGGGGCTGTTCAGGAAGAGACAGGGCAGTATGGTAATCACCTTGTGTCCACTATCTCATTGGCTCTCTACAAAACTCTGAAAGATGAATAATAACTACTATTAACTGGTGAGAAAGATTAGCTCTCTAAATGATCTGCCCTGGTTTTAATTAGCTGATACCTACCTCCAACTGAGTGACATCCTTTCTTTTCTCTGTAAGAATACTCTTGGTTATAATATTGTCTTACAGTCTTATATGGGAGGAGGAGAGATGGGAAGGGGAGAAGAGAGATGCTCTGGTTTTAAGCTTCTGCTCCAAGAATTCTTCCTTTTGGACAGCCTCATATTGCCTTTGCCTTTTCTGGAATGATGGGCCTTATTCTTCATGTGTGAATCCTAAACAAGAGTGTGGTAAGCATAATAATGGCCTCTAAAGATGTTTGTGTCTTAATTCCCATAACCTATACACATATTAGCTTGTATGGCAAAGGAGAATTAAGGTTGCAGATGGAATTAAAGTTGCTAATTAGCTGGCCTCAAAATGGGTTATCCTGGATTATTCCTGTGGTCCAATGTAATCACAAGGGTTCTTAAAAGTGGAAGAAGGAGGCAAAGCCTCCAGAAAGGAACCTGCCCTGACACCACGTTGATTTTAATCCAATGAAATTCTTATTGGACTTCCAACTTAAAGAACTGTCAGACAATTTGTTTTAAGATTCTATATTTGTGTAATTTGTTACAGCAGCAAATATTAAAATAATGCATAAATCCTACACAATGTTCTTCTGAATATGGGGAAGATTGAACAGCTTTCAGTCTCCCCCTACCCTTGCCCGCTTGTGTATTTTCTTACATATGGATCACTTAGTTGGGTCAAAGAAAAGTGAGGGCCCATGGGAATGTTCTGTGGCTTTCTAGTACAAGCCCAAGATGCCTTGACACTGGAAGGTCAACCTTCAACTTGTAAGGTCAGAGGCACTTTGATGTGAAATTTATTAGAAGATCCATACCAGGATATAGTTGCATTTCTATTAACCATGTTTACAAATAATCTGGAGAAGAAAAATATGTTTAAGTTATGATAACATTCATAGGGAGATTACTCCTCATGCAGGTCACAGTCTCCTTTTGAACTTACCTTATTTTACCCATGCTTAAGAATTTTTTGAACACCTTATCTTGAATTTGATTAGTTGAGTACTACTGACATTGGGAACTTGAAAAAACAAGCAGAAAAAAACAAACAAAAAAGAGGCTTAGAGATAAACTCTTCATTAATCTTCCCTGGTTGAAGTTGGTTGAATGGGGTGAGTGGGAGCATGAGAAAGTTATTACGGAAAGGAGACAGAAGAGCTGAGGACCTTAACTCTGGTGGCAGAGCTTTTGCTGAAAACTAAGATGACTTGAAAGCAGAAAAATTCATGAAAATTACTTTCTTGTAATTATGGTCAGAGATGATTTTTTGAAACCTTCAGGCTGATTTCTTGTATCGCCTTCTGGAGGCCTGGAACTTCATATTCAAGACATCAGGTTATAACATTTAAATGAAAATGACCTTAATTTTTTTTTCTAAAATTCTGTGCTTTGAATCCAGGTAATGTTAACCTTGGTTTGGTTTGACCCACTAGAAATGTTTCCACTTAGCTCATTTGTGTGGGCAGCAATGGATTCTTTCAGTGCCCAGCATTCTGCCCATTGCTGATTTGGGCTCTGGGCAACAACAGATCATCTCTGGACTCACCTCTGTTCCCCAGTAGGAAAAACGAACTCTCAGTGATGAAGGGCTGACTTTCTGGGTTAGTTTTTGTGGCCAGATGGGTAGAACCACAGAAGGCAAGGACCGACAGTCACAAATGCAGTTTAATAATTTCTGTCAGCTTCCGTTCTCATTCTCATGGCTACTTAACACATTCATGACTTCTCTGAAACTCCGGAACTATTCCTAAGCCCCTCACTTATCAGGAAACCTAATCTTTCATCCTGTGGAAAAGGGAGAACCCCCATAACCTCCCTTAATTTTCTGCAAATGCCAAGCTGTGTGGACCCCTCCATAGCTCCTTATTTTCTGTCCTCTCCTGATCTAATATTTCTTCCTATTGGCTCCTTCTCTTCTGCTATGTATGTGCTCAAAAGTCTCATTTTCTACAATCAAACATTTCTTACACAATATTGTCTACTCCGGAAGCTCCCAAGCTCTCTCTCCTCTCTTTCATCAATGTAGTTATTAAGTGGAAAGTATCCACTTGCTATTTTATTTTTCCACTCCATTTTCATTGCTTACCCCCCAAAAATTAAGCTTCTGCTCCTTCCTTTCTAATGAGGTTGTTTCCATGGTGGTCATCACCATCGACTTACTTCCTAATTGACAAATCTAGTTTTGTTATTTCAATTATCATTGTATTTTATTTTGAAATAATTATTCAGTAACCATTTTGTTCTGGCATTGCTTTAAGCATTTTCCATATATCGTCCCATCTAGTCCTCAACATATTCCTGCGTATTGTCATTTTCACATTTTATAAAAAAGGAAGCAGCTTTACGTGACACTATTAACAACTTCCTCCATCTGGCATATTTTCTCCTCTTGGTTTTTATAAGACACTGTGTTCATCTTTATTTTTTTCTGACACTCATTCTTTCTCAGTGACCTAAATCAATTTCACATTCATATCTGTGTGCCTGTCTCAATATGCCCTACCCTTGTGTTCCTGATTCATATTTTCAATTGCATAATTAATATCTCTACATTCATACTCAAGAAACCAAACCTAACTCATTATCCTGCCATTCATGTTTTCAGTATACATTTATAGAATCTGTAGAATCTGTATCACATGCCTGGAATTGTTTGCTGTGCTGAGGACATTAAGATGTACAAAACACAGCCCTGTCCTTGATGACAAGGAGATAAACTTGCAAACAATTATAATAGAAAGTACAGGTTCTATAACAGGAGTAGGAGAAGCAGCAGGTCAAGAAGCAAGAGAAGGGAATCTGTAACTAGTGGATGGCTCAAAAAAGTTTCCCAAAAGAGATGAAACCTCTTGAAATCACTATGAAAAAGATTTCTAAGGAGAAAAGGAGAGAGAAAAGTGACACGCACTGCAGCACAGCCAAGCAAATACAAACGTGTGGAGCTTCTAGAGAGAGAATGGTATACAAAGGACAGCCATGGTTTACTAGCTTGGATGCTTAGGAGTTGGCATTCTCTACACGGTTGACAACATCACTATTGTTGATCTAGGAAACATCTGGCTTTTCCCTCCTCTAATAAATACTGTTGCAATCAGTATTGTTGACTCCATTTTCCATGGAACTTTTTTTTGCCTTTCATATCTTCTCTTTCTTCCTGTGGTCACTGCCTTTGTTAAGGTTCTATCATAAATCATTGCAGACGATTTATCGCTTGAGGTTTGAGAAAGGAACTCTTCCTTCTCTGTTATCAAGCCCTTTACCCTGTTCAAAAATAAGTATGCCTACAGATCCAGGATGTCCCATTCTGCTAACTTAAAATTATGCTGGTTTTGAATTTTGAAATAGAACTAAGCAATTTTTAAAATATCAGAATAACTTTTCTCAATGGTAAAATCAGTTAACAGTGAACCCTATTTTTTTTTAATTTATGGAAGATATTCTTGTCATTTTACTTATCAGAGTGGGGTAATCAGCATCAGAGACCAGGAAGACATGGTTATACCAAGTGGAAGAAGACGTAAGGGATAAACAAGGGTGTCACTGTAAAGAATGTTAGTATAAGAATGTGTCAATAAAAGGGCTTGGAATATGGTGATTACCAAAGAAGCTACAGAAGAAGCCAGAAAAGCCAGCTGCTTTTTGTTAAGAGAGAGAGGAAGAAAAAAAAATGGTAATGGGTGATACATGTATGCAGTCATATTCCCAGCTGCACCACATGGTGAATTGGGATGGCTTTGAGTGAGTCTTAATCCTCATCTCAACAAATTGTTTCTGTGTGAAAATATTACTTTGTTTCTTTTCTCTTAATTCTTTTTCAAATAGTTATTTTGTAGATTTTGTTTAATCCTCACCCTAACTTTGTAGATAGGAATTATCATTGTTCATTTCACAAAGGAAAGAAACTGAGACAGAGTGGTTAAGAGCTTTGCTTAAGATTTTTCAAAAATCTAGTAATGATCAGAGATATAATCAGTTCAGTCAGGCAGGAACTCTTGCTATTATATGAGCCTCAGAGTCAACTGCTGAGGGGACTGAAATTACGTGCCAAAATATAGAATTCTTGAATGCTGATTCTGAAAAGTTTGGAAATCAGTGTAAAATTTGCAGATATACTAAAGAAATTTTCTAAAAAATTTCTGAAAATTATTTGCTCTAAGTTTGGATGATAAAGTTTTGTTCACTGTTAATCTTATTTGTTCAGGAATGTTTCCAATTTCATATAGCCATCTAAAGTAAATATACCTATCACACTGGACACTGTTATTTGGGGCTTAGTAAATTAGTCATTATATGATTTGATATTTGGTGAATTTGGTTATCATAAAAATAACCACAACAGGTATTAAAAAAAAAACTATATTGTATTGCTTACTTCCTGCTGATAGGTCTCTTTTCCTCTTCTAACTACATAAAAAAAATACCTTTTGTTTTTTCCTTTTTAAAAATCATCTAGAGTATTAAAAGGAGGAAATGTATTTCTCACAGGGGTAGGTACCTTCTCATGGGATCAAATAACAGATTCCTGGCTAAGGGCTCAAATGTCCTGCTGAAATCCTCAGACAATTTCAACATCCACAAAAACCATGAAAACAATAAGTAAATGTAACTTCACTTGTTTCCTTAAATGTTTCTTCTAGAATTTTATAAATGTAGGTATTAGTCCATTCTCACACTGCTATAAATACCCAAGACTGGGGAATTTATAAAGGAAAGGCGTTTAATTGACTCATCATTCCATATAGCTGGGAGGCCTCAGGAAACTTACAATCATGGCAGAAGGAGAAGTGGCATGAGTGAGAGTGTGTAGGAAAAACTGTCAAACACTTATAAAACCAACAGATCTCATGAGAACTCACTCACTGTCATGAGAACAGCATTGGGGAAACTGCTTCCGTGATCCAATCCCTCCCACAAGGTTCTGCCCTTGGCACCTGGGGATTATGGGATTATAATTCGAGATGACATTTGGGTGGAAACACAGAGCCAAACCATATCAGTGTATTTAGTGTAATCTGCTATGGATACATTTTCAAGACTAGGGACAATTGTGACAACCTGACAGTCATGAGACAGGCTCGTTAACCTCATTCTTTTACCTGTGGTAGAGGCATGTGAGTGCCCCTTCACTGTTGACGACTTTTTCCCAAATGTCAAGTCTTTCTTAAATATTTAGGGGATAAAATACTATCCAAGGTCAAGGAGAGCCCTTTGTAGCTTCCCCTTCAGGCTCAGTGAATTTCCTCTCTCCAGAGATGGACTGCTATAGTACCCAGCAAACAGGAAATCTCCAGAGCAATTCCAAATGCACAGCCTGCTTTTCCTTGCTTTCATCAAGTTTAATCAATTTCTTTTAACAGTGCATAATTTCAGACAATGCATGCATGTTCTCTAGAGCTTTCTTTGGGTTGTATCTGAGGAGAGATTATTTTTACTATGTTTTGTCAGTTTGCCTTGCTTGACAGTCATGCATTGGGAGAGACTGAGACTCATCTCTCTCTCCCTTGGATTCTTGTAAGTTCTGACTTCACTTTACATTTTGGGATGACCTGGAAACTGAGAAAAAGAAGGAGATATGCTGAATATTAAGGTGTTGCTTACCTCTCTCTACTACTGTGCTAGGGAATAACATAAGGGGACAAGATTCCCCAAAGTAGTAATTTTTTACTAATATTTTTGTGGTTCATTTACAAATTCACCTATCATATTTACAGTTTAATAAATCACATGGGAGATAATGTTTTAAGACCATAACTGCTTTAATCAGGTAGAAGGATGCCACGGAGTCTGACTTTAAGACAGGGTGAAGGATTGCTATTTACATAATTGCAAAGGTACTTTTTTAGTTTAAGCAGCTCATAAAATTAAAAAAAAAAAGATTTAGAACAGTTCTGTCCAAAAGCAACATAGTGCAAGCCACATATATAATTTTTAATTTTTTCTAGTAGCCTCTCCTGGGAAAAAATCATTCATTGTCTTTCATGTTTCTTATGGGCAAGGCAGTAATTGTCCTTTTGTTCTTGTCTATCTTTTAAGGATGTTTGTATAAAAAAGAATTTTGGAAGACAGAGATAATGTGGCACTGTGGAACAAAGGGTAGATTTTTGTTGTCTGGAATAATAATGTCTCTCTCCAATGCAGAAATCATGTAGGTTTGCTTCTAGCTCATCATAAAAGATTTTAATTCCCTCAGCTGTTAAATGAACCCACTGCACATACACAGCCCACTTGGGCTAGTCTGCACTACTCCCAAAGGACTTGTGAGAACAATGGGAACTGATTGTTTCCAAACACGAAACTCATGTTGTTGGCCGTAGCATGAGTAATACATTCCCTTATTTCTGACCAAGGAGAATCATGTCTTCTGTCAGCATCCATTAAAATGTGGCAGGCTAACTTGTTAGCCTGAAAGTAGGATTAAAAACTCAGACCTTCACAGTTAAGAGTAACATTGAAAAAAGTAAAGGGATAAAATTAATTAAAATAATATATTTTATATAACCCAACACATCCAAAATAGCATTTCAACATGTAATCAATACAAAAATTTATTAATCAGTTATTATACATTTTTATATTAAGAATGTCTTCAGATCATAGAGAAATGGATGATCTTGTATTTGGTACGTATTATTCATAAAACATGGGAAAATGTAGGCATTGTAACTGGGGTCAAGAGACCATATTCATGAACTCATGAAACCACTTGAAACACCAGTAGAAGACTTAGCTAAATCAGAATCTATGCAATACAATCTTATACTCTGTAAGCAGAAGATGTATAAGAAGTTAAAATGTGATAGAGACATTAATGCTAACCAAATATTTCACTTGTTCCCTTAGGCTTTCTGACTCCCTTGCAACATGACATTTTCTAACTGAGGCTTTTTGAAAGCCTATGTGCAATCTCCAGTTTCTTATCCTCTGAGTGAGACATTTTTTATTTACAACATCTGATCACACATATTCATGCAGATTATGCAGCTACAAGATAGTAAAGCTTCCACCCGCCTCCACTATGTGTAACATGGGCACTAATATTTGTTATGTTAAGCCACTGACATTATGATGATGTTTGTTAGCACAGAAAAGCCTAGAATGTGCTAATACATGTATTAGAATTATTTTTACATTTAGCAGCTCTGAGAAGCTAAAATTATTTCTTCTTTTAGCATTATAATCATTTATTGATATCAAATATAATACAATTTAGCTGTATATTAAAATAAATCTAAACCCAAGACCTTCTAAGTTTTTTTTTATAGTAGAATTTATTGATGGATGGATTGTGTTGTGGTAATAAGTAGAAATACAAGTTGTAGGTAAAATACGGATTCTGTGTCAAGAAACTTGAGTTTTAATTCTGGTTTATCATTAGTGCATAACCTTTACTGAGTTACTTCACCTCTCTGGGCCTGCTCCTGTACTTACAAATGATAAATAGTATCAAATACACCTTTACATCGAGATTCTATTATTTCACTGTAAAAAGGCGGAATAAATTGAAGACAATATTCTTCTCTTATAGCTACTGTATAGCTCTACTTTCCAAGAAAAATTATATTAATACTTCAAAAATTTACCTTAAATAGTTTTATTCTTAATTCCAAATCAAAAAATTTGATTAGTGTTTATTGTATTGAAGCTGGTTATCTAGATTTCTTGAGAAAAATTAATATTTTCTAAAATGATGGTATTTGACTGTGGCAAAATTGTTGATCATATCTTATATGACCTACGATTAGTTTGTGAGTTCATCTTTAATCCCTGGTAAGTGAAGAGAGGTATATCAAAGCCCAACAAGCCACTGGGAAGCACTGGTATTTATTGAAAAATTTCAGAGTTTGTTTTTAAAGAATTATGATTGCATTTTTCTACTGGATTTGACCCCACAAACATAACATATCCCCTCACTCCCACACAAATACACATACATACTCTGGCTTAATTTTTGTGTTTGTTGTTGAGCCAGCAACTTTTTAAATTGTGCTGATGAGTTGGAGAAAGAAGTATTTAAATATCTCAGTCCAGACACCCATAGCCACTCCAAAAACCTTGTGCCCAACCCCTGCTCCCCAAGGTTGTCTCACTACTTAATTCTTTAAAAATTCATTCTATGAAAATATATAACTTGGTGATGATCACATAAAACAGGATTCTTCCACAATATTTTAGAAGCAAGAGGTATTACAGGTAGATTAGAGAAAGGCCGTTGGATGGAAAATATAAAAATTAAATCACTTTTTAAGAAAGTAAATGAATTAATTGCCAGGCAACATTGACAACTTGAGAATAATTCAGTCATCCCTTAGGGTTAGGAAATTTAGCAGAAGCTCTTTTGACTAATTTTAAATTAACTGCCTTGCTAGATTAACTCTCACTTTCCATTCTCTCCGTAATCATACTGATGGGTGTCCATGGCATACTAGGTGCTCATGGCTAGGTGGCTACTCTCTGGCCAGCCCATATTCTTCTGTGGCTTCCAGTTGGGTTGTATGCTTACTAAGAAAGAGTAAGCTGTGCTTGTTATCAAACCTGTTAGTGCCAGCTGTACTAATTGTATATAATATGTACATAATTATGTAATTGCACATATTTTCAATGGATATTGAAATTATGATATTTAATTAGATATAAACAAACCAATGAAATACAAGTTTAAAGAGGTCTTGTTTCTATGGACTACAAGTGACATACTTTGGAAATACTAAGATGAAGTGGGTAGTTTAAAATAGTTCTTGCCACATTAGCTCTAGCTAAGAACATTATAAAAAATGGTGTGTTCATAGGGAAATTTCCTTATTCAGGCTGCTTCACAGGCATCATTAAATTTTTGGTCCACATTAAAGAAAGTGAAACTGGAAACTGAAGATGAGGCATTACAGGTTTTGTTCAAGAAAGATGATGTAGAACTCTGATCATTTGATCTTCACTTAATAAAAAGGCCTTAGCTTCCCCTCAAAAGATGAACATATAAAAGATGAACATATGTAGTGGCAAATAAACATATATTCATAGTTTTAAGTTAAAATGTTTAAGATGTATGTTCTAACTATAAACCAGCTTTTTGATTAACTGAAGAACTACTGATCCCAATCATCCATGGGCAGAGGACAAAGAAGACTCATAGGATACTTTCAAAGGTGCAGTGAAAATAAAAGGAAATTTTCCTTTTGCATACCATCCAATAAGTTCTGCTTACTATCTTTGTATATTTCATCCAAGAAGTTCATAGTGATTGCACATATAAGTGATCAGAGAAGACTGGGATTCCGTTTACAGATGGCAAGTAGTCCTACTCAGATGCTTTATCGATTATTGAAGGGATATAAGAATAGCATCAATAATGGATAAATCTAGTAATCATGGTCTCCCTATATCCTTCTTTCATTCCTGTGAAGATGAAACCAGGGTGGTGGATATGGTTCATGCTCTGCTCAAAAAGATGAGTATTCCTAGTCTAAGGGACCAGGACAGTGGCAGGCATTAAGCTCTACACCTCCTGAAAGGGCCACACTAACACCGATTTTTGTTATGATTCCATATAGGACATTCTATTTCTTAGCAAAATCATGACTCAAGCTGTCCACATATCTTCAAATCCTGAAATTGTGTGGAATGATTCTAATGCAAAGTCCTCTTTTTTGTGCATAAGCTGGGGCTATACTTTAGACATTGGTTAAATTAATACCACCTGCAGTCACAAACTCTAACATGTGTAGTAGCTCAAGAAGGACAGAGGTTCAGTTATTACATAACTTCCAAAATTTGTGTTCCTCATTGGTAGACAAATCTCGTTCATGTGGTGAGTCAAGGCTCTGGGCTTTTTCCGTTTTATGGCTCTGCCATCTTCAGCACATGGCTTCTGAGGCCATCGTGCCTGTTGTATCAAGTTGGCTAAAGAGGAAAGGACTTGGAGAAGTTTTTATAAAACAGGCCTGAAATTGGTGCCAATCATTTCTGTTTCTAGATTCTATTGATTAGGATTAAGTCACATGGCCACCTGCAGCATTAGTGAGTCACAAAGAAGGTAGCAGAAATGGGCTCTGATGGCTGGCCATTCTCAGCCACATTACATACTTCCTTCTTTGTGTCTGCAGGGTCCAGGTGTCTTACACTTATGTTTACTTAGTTCCCCATGGCTTTTGATTTCAAGGACTAATAATATCTAATTCTTCTGGCAGAAATGGTTTAAGGAAGCAATTTAAAGGGCACTAATTTTGGGGAACTAATGTAGCAGCTTAGTATTTGCTCATTAGAGTCCATCATTGCCAACAGATTCTGTTCTTCGAAATAATTTTCATAATAACTCGACTAAATTTCTTCATGAAAATAAATGGTGAAGATTAACTAAAATTTTGCTATAGGATGTAGATAATTAGTGAGTCTGTGTTTTCTAAATGTCTTTGTCATGAAGGCAGAGACAAGAATTCTAAATTCTTTCCTGCAAAAGGGCAGCACTAAACTATGCACAGAGAATTGTGAAATTTGAATATGACTCTGACATTCAATTTCTACATGATTTTAGAACTATCATTTCATTATTCTCTGTATCAGTAACCTCATATACAAACCATCTTTTACAGATGTTTTTAAGACAACCTTTAGATGATAGGTATCAAAATATTTTTTAAAAATTTAAAGATGCTATGAGAGTGCTGGACAGTATTTCTTTAAATTGTGAATTACTGTTAAAGATTGATAAAAAGAATAAAAATGATGCCTTGGTTAAAGAGATACCACTCACTCAGCCTCTGGCAGATGTTATTTTCATGATGGAGATTGGTTATTTCTGGCTGTCTTCTGACTGCTGATTGGCAATGCCTTGAAGTTGGCGCTGTACTACACAGAAAGTATTAAGGATGCTTTTGTTGCCTTTGTGCAGCCCTCTGGACTTGACCCCTTCTAGAAGTTTGGGTTTGTTTTTCTTGCAGGGGCAGGGAAATCTGCTCTCCTCAATGAATATTCTAGGGCTTCTTTGTGAAGATGCATAGAAACCCAGGCTCCTTTTTGTACTTTGAGAGACAGTGAGGTGAGCATTTCAACAGAAAGGTGAACATTTTAACTTATACCTGGAGATATTGGTACATTCAAAAATAAAAATTATTTCTCTGGAACAATTAATAAGAAATAAAATTACTTCGTTTTTGAGCAGAGATCTACTTCCATGATAATTTAATGATTTTCTCTCTGAGAATCACTTTTCTATTGATCCTTTACATAAACAAATACATGTATATGTTGCCTCAGGGAAAATCAGATCAGAGAAATAAAATATCTTAATGGACTGATATTTGAAAAATGAGCAAACAATGTTAGAGTGCAACAACTCCTTTTTATGGTTCATAAAATTCATAAGTATCCTTAAAAGCATCTCTAGCTAGTACCTTTTAAAATTCCTAAGTTTACATTGTTAGCTTCATTAGGTGAAAACTGTTGAGATTTAGAGAAATTCGTTAAAAATATAAAATTGAATTTTCTCAAGGAATTAATAACTGGCTTAGGGATTTGGAAACTGTTCAGAGTAGCATTATAAGCAAAAACTGTTGAAGAAACTGGAGAGCCAAAGAATTAATGCAATAAGAGGAATATTTTGTTTGATTTTATTTTTGGCCTTTCCTTACTAATAGGTACATTGCTAACAATCAGCTCTCAATTGAGATAAAACTCCTGCTCCAACTACTATAACTCATTCAGCATCTGCTTCTTGAGTGCCTACTGTGTGCTGGACACTTTGTGTAAGTGTCCAAGGATGTGGTACTGAAACCACCTGCAGTGACCAGTCTAATTTGAAGTTTGAAAATCCTTTGACAATACCCTCAGGGGAAAATTCTTGAAGGTGTTTCATCTTGAAAAAAGAAAAAAATACTTCTAAGTGAAAGAAAATGGGACACCACCAAACTGTTGCTTTGATTTTTCCTTTTAAAAAATGAAAAGACTGCAGAAACTGCCATGAGGATTGTGTTCTTTACCCAATGATATTTTTGAAACCAGTATTATTAACCATCGACATCATTGTCTAAATAGCTTTCATAAAAGTTAATAGTTTAGAAATAATAGCAGACAGTTAAATGTCACCATGTGAGTTATAGAAGCAGTGTGGACTTCTAAATCTTTTCTTTCTCAAGCTAGCTGAACCTTTCCTGGTGAAAGGAAAAGAAAAAAGATATACTTTCAGCAGCTACCTGTTTTCCCTTTAGGCAAAATGTCTCATAAATTGATATTAATTAAAGCTTATGTCTAGATTCTGGTGTCTCTATGAACTATATAGGCCTAAGACTATTGCCTCAAAAAGAAAAAATTAGTTAATTCTGACCATTTTGCTGTGACTTCAGTTTTTTTTGATTACTGATTTCATGATGGAGGATTATATTAAAAATCATCCTAATATCAATTACACATTTCAATATTCAAAATTTATTTCTAACTTTGGACGAGTTTCTAATTTGCTTATCTTCTTGATGTCCCTAGTCAGTGGCCTTATGAGACTACCAGCAATACTAACAATGAACCAAGATCATATATTATCAACCTCAGTCCCTGTAACCCAGTCCTGACTGAGACAAAAAATTCTTAGGAGACTTGAGCTGAAACACCTTTCCTTTCTGTCACTTTTGTTTTCCTTCCCTTATTGGTTGTCCATTGGATTTAGCCTCCTGCTTCTGAGAATAATTGAGTATTAGTTTTTGTCACTCGTTATTCAGAAGATTATCCATCTGATTAAGGTATTTTTACTTTTCTCAGCATTCCATATACTTCCTATCAAAACTGAGCCATTCATCAAACAGTAGAATATTGCTATATGGAAGAGGATACTTTAAAAATTAAGAGGATGGTGGCTCATGCCTGTAAGTTCCAGAACTTTGGGAGGCCGAGGTGGGCAAGGTCAGGAGTTTGATCACAAGGTCAGGAGTTCAAGACCAGCCTGGCCAATATGGTGAAATCCTGTCTCTACTAAAAATACAAAAATCAGCCGGGCATGGTGATGGGTGCCTGTAGTCCCAACTACTAGGGAGGCTGAGGCAGTTGAATCGCTTGAACCTGGGAGGCAAAGGTTTCACTGAGCCAAGATCGCACCACTGCACTCCAACCTGGGTGACACAGTGAGACTGTCTCAGAAAAAACAACAACAAAAAAAAAGAAAACAAAATTAAGGTTGTGAAAGCTGTAATCGCCATCTCAATCAGTGTTCCGCAAGGTTACACAAGGGCATATTCCTTGTTGTCCACGAGGCTCTCCTATTATATTCTAAGGCTTCCATGTTTTTGCCTATTTTTATTGCCTCATAGAATGAGCATCTTGGTTTTCCATACAGGGATGTAATTGATATTTACATAAAACTAGTAATATCTTACATTATGTATTTGAAAAGACTAATTTACATGGGTCAAATAATACTTTGACAAGAAAAATGTGATTGATTTCAATAACTGGGGCCCAAAAAGAAAATTTATAACAAGGAAAAAAAGGAAACTGACATAATAGCTGGATTCTGAAAGTTGGAGGGGAAAAGAAATCAAAGCACCTGGACCAAGCCCCTCCCACAGTATAATATCCTTAGTGTGGAAACATGCTGTGATTTTAAAGTGGGAGCTACATCTTCAGGGCCAACACTTAAACAAAGCTGGGAGTGAGTCTTTCCCTTTCTCCTCTTGAAGTGGACTACAGTTGCCACCCACGCAAATGATTAAGACCTTGTTCTTCTTATTAGCAATAACTTGTCTCCTATAATGCACAATGAACCCCAGCTTTTATTTAAAGCTAATTCCTCCACGTGTACCATGCCTTAGAGCTCTGGCTTTACAATGGCTACTACTCTCTCTCCACAATCAACTTTTCTCTCCCAATGTAGCATACACAAATGCTGTAACATCTCCACTTAAAAACAAAATAAAAAACCAAAACCAAACACAAAAATACTTTTGTCCTTTGACAGTAGATTTGCCTTCGGCTGCCACCATATTTCTCTGTTCCTCTTTATGACAAAAAAACTTCAAAGAGCAATGTTTCTGCCTATATCCATTTTCTTATCTAACATTCTCTGTTTCACTACAGTCCCCATCATTCCACTAAAACTGCTCTTTTCAAGTCACCAGTGACCTCCATGTTATCAAACATTGTGGCCAATTTTCAGTCCTCATATAACTTGACTCTTCACTGTCACTTGGCACTATTGATCTTTTCCTCCTTTTTGAAACAACTTTGCACTGATCCTACAGGGCATCACTCTCACTTTTTTATTCTTACTTTGATTGCTTTTTATCAGTCTCCTATTTTGGTTTTTCTCCTCTTCCCGATCCCTAATGCTAGAGAACCACAGGGCTCAATTGTCTTTTATTTTCTATACTTACTCCCAGGGTGATCTCATTCTTTCCCAATAGTTTTGTCAGAGACATTTGAACCAGAGTGACTCCATCTTGAATAGGGATTGGGTAAAATAAGGTTGAGACCTACTGGGCTGCGTCACCAGGAAGTTGGGCATTCTTAGTCACAGGATGAGATAGGAGGTCAGTAGGACTGGCATTACAAGATGCAGGTTGTAGAGACCCTGCTGATAAAACAGGATGCAGTAAAGAAGCCAGCCAAAAACCAATATGGTGACAAAAATGATCTCTGGTCACCTCACTGCTCATTCTATGGTAATCATAATTTACTAAAATGCTAGAAGACATTCCTACCAGTGCCATGACAGTTTACAAATGCCATGGCAACTTCTGGAAGTTATCCTATATAGTCTAAAAGGGGAGAAACCCTCAGTTCAGGGAATTGCCCGTCTCTTTCCCAGAAAATTCATGAATAATCCACTCATTGTTTAGTATATGATCAAAAAATAACCACAAAAAATAGCCAGTCAGCAGCCCATAGGACTGCTCTGCTATGGAGTAGCCACCCTTTTATTCCTTTACTTTCTTAATAAACTTGCTTTCACTTTACTCTATGGGTTCACCCTGAATTCTCTTACCTGAGATCCAAGAACCTTCTCTTGGGATCTGGATTGAGACCCCTTTCTGGTAACAGTTTTAGTTATCAGTTTCATGCTTCACCTCCACATTTCTGTCTCCATCCCTAGACTTCTTCTTGATCAAAATATTTTTGAACATCTGTTTATTTGATACCTACATATAAATGTCTAGTGGACACCTTAAAGTTAACATGTACAAACTGTACTCTGGATTTCTTATATCTCTTTCCTAAACTTGCTTTCTCTCAGAGTGCTCCATGTCATTAAATAGAATCACTACTCATGGGCCAAAGTTCTATTACAAAGACAAGTAGGGACAGAGGGATGTAATGTTGTTGCATCCTCTAAATTTATCCTCATTCTACTAAGCATCAGGTTCTTAATTACCCTCCAGCCATATGCTATGCTCCTAACTAATGGCTACATATGTGGGAGAAAACAAACACTTTTCAGAAATGTGATAAACCCTAAATCCTTCTTTTTTATATGCAATCAATAGTACATCATGGAACTAATTCCTATCGATCACTGCTTTGTTCTAGTCTAGTTTGTGTTCTGCTTAAAACATGTGACCCAGTGTTAAGTTGCAGCCCAGTTAAGTAAGAGACAAGCAATTTAAATACTGAAGTATACCCAGGAATTATAAATGGCTCCAGAAGAATGTTCTGAGCAGTTTTGTTTATTTTTTGTTTGTTTCTCTCTTTTAATGTTTCCTTTTTGTTTTCTCCCACCTTTGTCTCTGCTTTTATTGAAGTTTTGTTTTTCTATTTGAACTTTTCAATTTAATATAGATTTCTGAGTCAGAACTAGGGGAGTCTTAGTTCTTCTCAGCCCTAGAAGTTATTCTCAAAACAAATCAATTTGCCATTGTATTTAACAAACTATGTATTTATTTATCAACCTTTTTGTTACTTAAGGGATTTGAGAACTGCCAATCTAAAAGTTCGTGAAGACCATATTGATCATGAGAGCTTTTATTGTGTATATTTTTTGTTTTGTTTTGTCTACTTGCTCTGCACTAGCTTTTAGCATGCTAAGTAGTTTTTGATCTCTTCATCTGCCATATCAAAGTAATGACAGATTCTTCTAGAGCAATAAACAGAAGATTAAATGCTTGAAAAACATGGAAAGTATATAACACTCTAGATATAGAGATTTTAATCTTTTGATGAGACAGAAAGGGAAATAATACTTCAGAAAAATACCTGTTTATTTCATTTTGATTTTTACTCTGAGGAATTGAAGGAGTAATCATACTTCATATGTAAGCAAAAATGAATATCCTAACATATGTATGGATATTAAAACCTAGCTAATTTTTCTTTTATTTTGCTGTGTTGAACAAAAGATTAAATTTCATTTAACCAACTTGATATGGCAAATACTTTGTAGAATGAAGAGATTGCAAAATGTAGAAAAAGCAGCTTTTTTTCCTTCAAAGGGCTTAAGCCAGAGTAAAAGATTTCACAAAAGCAACGGTAATACTATATTTCTACAAAAACTTTGCTCAAGCTTAAATATTTCTCCACGTATTATCAAAGACATAAAAATTCCCTATGAGATACTTTATACTACAATTTTAAAATCATTTGAAAAGATTAGTAGAGTCCTACTTGAGAACATCCAGTGGACTTTCCTATAACCAATAACTGCTGCAGACTTACAAACATATCTGTGTTTGAGTTTTTGATCAAGCTGATACCTAAAGTGAGTTTTTTTTAAAATGTATTGATAAGCTTGTCAAGTTGCTGTTAATTAACTAACATCAAAATAATCGAAATGGGCCAAATTCTGTTGAATACTCAAGTTCAAAACTTTACTTGTAAAGTGATAGTTCACAATAGAAATATATATCATAACTTGATTTTAGCTTTTAAATATGTTTAAAAATATCACTTTAATTTGATACCACAAAAGTGACAGTGTGGCAGAACAATGTATTTTTTAAAAGGTTGTGGGCTAATAATACAGTCACAATCAATCATACTGAGGCTAATGATGGATTTGTGCAAAATGTTGGATACAGATGCTGTCACGTTGCACTGTATATATGAAGTTTCACTATTACTACAATAAAAAAAGAACCAACTTTTACCAACGATTTTCTAAGCACTTTGTATGAATTTATTTAATCTTTTGATAGACAGAATCATGGCCCCTCAAAGATACCCACATCCTAATTCCCAGAATGTATAAATATTTTGCGTACGGCCAGTCGTAGTGGCTCACACCTGTAATCCAAGCACTTTGGAGGCCAAGGTGGGTGGATCACCTGAGGTTGGGAGTTCAAGACCAACCTGACCAACATGGTGAAACCCTATCTATAAAAAAAATAAATAATAAATAAATAAATAAATAAATAAATAAATATTTTACATATAGGGCAAAAGAGACTTTGCAGATGTAATTAAAGTCATGGGCCTTAAATATAGAGGTTACTTTGGATTATCTGGAGGGGTCCATTCTTGTCACATGAGCCCTTAGAAGCGAAGGACTTTTTCTGTCTGAGATCAGATAGATGTAGCAGCAGAAGTGAGAGAAATGTAAAATGTGATGGGGACTCAACCTGCCATTGCTGGAGAGTAACACATGGAAAGTTTGAGAAGAAATGAGAACCGCCTGCAGGATCAAAGATTGGCCTCTGGCTGACAGTCATGAAGGAAATGGAAATTTCAGTCCTATAACAGCAAACCAAATGAACATGGCCAACAACCTAAATGAACTCAGAAATAGATTTATCCCAGGAATCTGCAGAAAGGAACACAGCTTTGATGACACCTTGATTTTTCCCTTGGGAGACACTAAGCAGATGACTCAGCTGATCCATGCTCTGGAATTCTGACCTAGAATACTCTGAAATATAACAATTGGGTGTTGTTTTAAGAAACCAAATTTGTGGTAATTTGTTACAGCAGTCTTAGAAAATGAATACATTTTTTTTTTTTTTTTTTTTGAGATGGAGTCTCCCTCTGTCACCCAGGCTGCAGTACAGTGGCACAGTCTCAGCTCACTGCAACCTTCACCTCCTGGGTTCATGTAGTTCCCTGCCTCAGCCTCCCAAGTAGCTGTGATTACAGGTGCCCGCCACCACGCCTGGTTAATTTTTGTATTCTTAGTAGAGACAGGTTTTACCATCTTGGCCAGGTTGGTCTTGAACTCCTGACCTTGTGATCTAGCTGCCTTGGCCTCCCAAAGTGCTGGGATTACAGGTGTGAGCCACTGTGCCACCATCTAATACACAGTTTTATAGCAGCTTGTGAATTGGTACTATTATTTCTCTGGTTTACAAATAAGGAAACTGAGGCACAGAGAAGTTAAATAACATGCCCCAAACACCCAATAGTAGAGCTGAGATTTTAGTAGGAGAAATGAGCCATTACATGGCAGAGTGCATTAAGGGCATGTCACAAACCAACAAATTCACTCTATTGTAGTGAGAAATGTATTTTTATGGAAAGAAGATGTAATGTGTGACTACTGTGTCTTTTGCATGTGATCTATAATAGTTTACTAACAGTAGTATACCAATAGTTATTAGTAAATTTACTAATAAATATTAGTAATTTTCTTCAAGCAGCATTTTCCACTTTTATCAGTTTATTTTAGAGAGTTACAATTAAATTGGCTCATCAAACTAATGCATTAATGACCATAGAATGAAAGTTTCTTACTTAATTGAAAGTATAATAACTGGAAATAATGATTGAAGTAATGATTTATCATGTTCAAAACAAAAAAATTAAATAAAATGGAAAATATAAAACATTCCAATAACACAACAAATTCTTTCCATAAGAATTATTGTAAGATCTACATGTAGTTGACCACAGCATGGAGTTCTGTATGAATTGTTAAGAAGTAAGTGCTGAAATCTGGTTAAACTTCCTGGATTTTTAGAAATAAACAGAAAATATATGAAAATTGTCTGTCTACTTTAAAAATGATCTCTGAGAATTATGTGCAAATATGAGCACCACAAAAATTAATCTGGCCACACAATGAACAAAATTTAGCACATACTTCTTACAAAGTGTCCTTACAAAATTCACAATGATAAAAACTATGCACCACTGGAGACTACAGAAATGATGGTCATTAAAGTGCTGCAATAAAGTAAATTAAATGAATTTAGTAATAAGTTAATGTTAATAATACTAAACATTGTAAAATGTTATAAATATTAATATTAAATGAACAATAAATAATATCAATTTAGAAAATTATTAGTGAAAATATGAAGGAAGAATTATTTTCTCACAAATATATCTTTCAACTCAAAAAGTACAGACATGTCAAATAGTGCCAGTTATATTGTGTTTAAATTGCAAACATGAACACGCTTTGGAAAGTTTTATCACTTTATCTGTTGGTCAACATTGTTGTGACACTGTTAGTCACATTTTACAATGTAAAGTGATTTTTAATTTTTTTGTAATGCTACATGTTCAACATGACTAGAATAAGAAAGATGTTATATGTGCTCTATCTGAAATATATACGGGATTTATTATGAATAAAAAGGTTATTATGTCAACTAGTATCATTGCAACATATGTTGAGTAGACTTGGAAGTCAGATATACATTGGAATATTCCTAATATTAGATAAACATTTTACAATCAGTTTTTTTATGCTTCATCTTCTCAATTCTTGCAAATTTTCTGTACTTTGTAAGTCAAAGGACTGATTATTAGCAGTTTTTTGCATTCTGAAAATCTTTGGTTAATTCATGGAAAGGTTCATAAACATTTTAAAAATTACCTGAAAAAAATGAAAGTATTTTCCAGAAATAATTATAAACATTTTAACTATGTTAGCAATTTTTCAGCATACTTTAAATTTTAGTATTTATAAAATATTTAGTTGATGAAATACAAGTATTTTCTCAATAACTTTTGTAATATATTTTAATTATGCTAACAAATTTTGCTAATAATTTTTTAAAATATTGGCTTTGATAACATGTTTGAGGTATTCAAATTAAAGAGAAAAAAGGGAGCCTTGTTTACCTCTGGATATTCATAAGTTCAGCTGTTGTGATTGGATTAAAATAGCATGAAGCCTTATAACTGATCTCAGTATTAATCTTTCTACATAGCCTAATGTTGGAATCATATAGATCGAAAGGAAAACACAATACAGTTCACATTGCAAAAATTAGTCTCCAAATGTGGAGGACAAATGACATACATGTTGCATACATATTTATGTTTTATAGACCCTCCCCCGTCTTCCAAACAATACCTTAATAGTCATACACATTTTAAGCTTAGCAGTCACTGGAAGAGACAATTCTTGGGTATACAATTTAATTTTTTATTGCTTTGATCTAGAATTTATCATTGTTTCTATATGTGCTGAAAGTAAAAATAAGCTCTTTTTTGACCATATATTCAAGTGGTACAATGTGACATAGACTTGTCTAGAAATCTATGAGTAGCATAAGCTTTGCAAACTCTTCTTGTTGTAAGATGCCAAGAGGCTCTTGGTAGCATTAGTCCAATTGTTCCAAATAGGGTTGTGCTGTTCCAAGTTTGTTTTTAAAGCATTATTGTATTCCAAGTGTTCTAACCTTTTTTAAGATCACTTTCAAATTGAAGCTAAATAAAATGTTTCTTTGTGTTCTGTTGCTTTTCTGCGAAGAACTTGACTTCTTTTGTACCTTTACTTCTCTCTCTCCTAGTCCTTTAACCCTTAGTCCTTCAAGAAAAGACAAGATGATAATATCAGATCTTTTTTTGGAAGTAAAACATGATGTTAATTATCTGTCACAACAAGCATTTATGTCAAACTCCTGCAATATGGGTTGTTAGTTGTTGGAAGTGGTGATAAAGAGAGGGTGTCAACATCTTTCTTATATGCCTTTGAAATTCAAGTGGTCCTCATTGTCTGGAATTGGACATCCAGAGAGCAGACTATTTAAATAGAATTTAGACTTTTTGTGCTTTTTTTTTCCTCTGAAGAGTCCAACATGTCTTGCATAATTCTCTTCAATAAACTGTCAGTATATAAAGAAACAATCTTGAATTAAATTGAATGGTTTTATAAACAAAGTTCTGGAGACAGTGATTATAAAGAAAGGAAAGAAAGTCTTACTGATATTAAATCATTCCAATATGTTGGAACTTTATAATTTTTGCAACATGATTTTCATTTTAAAGTACTCAAAATTTGTTTTAGAAAAAAATGTGTATTATATTTAGTAATAAATGTTGTTTTCTGTAAAATTTTTACCTGAAATACTCAATCTGTTCAGTTAATTCCTTTATGTTTCACTTGAGTCATCCAAATTACGTTAGTGAAAATTAAATGACTCTAAAATGTAAATTTATTCAAGCAATTAATTAGTGTATTTTGTTGTCCTTCATATTTAATGATGATATATTGAATGATGAATAGGAATTTTTTTTCTGTTGAAAAATTACAATTTTTTTCTATAATAATTTTTTAATGTTCTTGCCTGGCTTAAAGTGTCCCAAATTCTCTTTCCACTTTTAAAGTGATAGCCATTTCAATGTTCACCTTAATCTGTTGTCAAAAAGATGCTAAAGTACTAAATAGCGTCTGAGAAAGCCCTCCTTTTCCATACAGATGTTTAAGTCTTGTTTATGTGAGGTAATGAGATAATTCTCAAAATCTGAACAGTATTGAATCAGTTATTCTTTTTAAAAACTATACTAGCAAAAATTAGAATTTTAAAAATAATTTTAACAGCTTTATTGAGATATTCACAAAGCATACAATTCTGCCATTTAAATTTTAAAATTTAATGGATTTTGGTATATTCATACATTTTTACAATAATCACTGCATCGATTCTGAGAACATTTTTGTTTCCCCAAAAATAATCCCTATATTTGTTAGCAGTCACTCCCTATTCTCCTACCCCAGTTCCACCCCAAGTCCTAGGTGACCTCTAGTCTACTTTCAGTCTTCATAGATTTGCTTATTCTAGATGTTTTATATAAATGAAATCCCACAAAGTGTGGTCTTTTGTGACTTGCTTCTTTCATTTAGCATAATGTTTTCAAGTTCATCTTTGTTGCAGCATGTATCAGTATTTCAATTATTCTTATTATCAAATGTTAATTTGCTATATGGCTATCCCACATAATTACTCATTCATCAGTTAACTGACTTTTGAGTTGTTTCTACTTTTTAGCTATTAACAATAGTGCTGCTATTAACATTAAAGCACAAATTTTTATATAGACATATATTCTTATTTATATGACATGTACACCTAGCAGTGTAATTTCTGGACCATATAGTAAGTCTATGTTTAGCATTCTGGGAAACTCCTAAACTGCTTTATAAAGCAACTGCACAGTTTTACATTCCTACCAGCTGTATATGAGGGTTCCAATTTCTCCGCATGCTTGACAGCACTTATTATTATCTTTTTTTATTATAGCCATCTTATGGACATGAAGTGTAACTCACTGTGCTTTTAATGTTAATTTTCCCAGTAACCAAGAATGTTGACTTTTTTCATGTGCTTTTATTATCCCTTTGTATACCTTCTTTGTAGAAAGGTTATTTCAAATCCTTTGCCCATTTTTAATCTGGTTACTTTTTAATAATTGCAATGTAAGAGGTCTTTATATATTCTAGATAGAAGCTCTGTATCAGATATATGATTTACAAATATTTTCTCCCATTCTATGGGCTGACCTTTCACTTTCTTAATGGTATCATCTGCAGCACAAAAACTTTTAATTGCCTAACCCAATGTCATGGGGATTTATTCCTATATTTTCTTCCAGGAGTTTTATGAAAAACTAGAATTCTTTATCCTTTGAGAGAAAAAACAGTCAAATATTTGGAAATAGTAATGATTTATTCCCTTCTCTTTGCCATTTATAAATTTTTGATGCCTTTAGGTCATCTTGAGATGTGTTAGCAATTACAGAAATTCTAGAATCTCTTAAGGCAGACATTGTATGTACATTTATTGTTTGCAGTGTCTCTGCTCTAAATTGTGACCTCCACGGGGCTCAGAAATATTGAGCAAACTATGGAATAGACCCATGTAAGCCTGTGTGAATGAGGACTCCAGGAAGAAAAATCATTCCAAGGGAAGAAGGAGTCAGATGTGAAAAGGTTGACAAAGCCTTAGTCACTAAAGAGAAGGGCCAACCTGCATCCAGTGTGGTGTCTGTGTCCCAGCTCATTTCCTCTAATAATATGAGGACAGCTGTCTGAAGGAGTGAAAAAATGGGAACACCCATAATTAACAAAACAGGGGGAGAGTTTTTCCTCTTCTTGAACTAACCATTGTAGAGATTTGTCAACTGCAGGGCTCTGGTGCTTTCACTGGGGTTGGGGAGAGTCTGTTGAGATTGTGAGGAGAGTCTGTTGAGACTGTCAGGAGAGAATATTCCCTGAAGACTCTTTAGGGCACAGTGGCACCAGGAGGAAACTGTTGTTCTTGCTGGGTGTAGAAAAATCCTATAGAAGTAAAAGAGGTGGTGCTCAGCATTAGTATGCCAGAGCTGAAGAGGAAAGAAACAGGAACCCCAAAATGGCGACTAACCTCATGGCATTTGGAATTGTGGAAATTCATGCCAGGCACTGCCAGTAATATATGAGAAGGAAAAGCCAGGGGCTGGGTCTTTCATTAGCAGGTTTGAGCAAACTATGGAATAGACCTATGTAAGCCTGTGTGAATGAGGAACCAAGAGGACTCCATGAAGGAATATCATTCAAAAGAAAGGAGTCAGATGTGAAAAGGTTGACAAAGCCTTAGTCACCAAAGGGAAGCGCAAGTGTGCATCCAGGGTGGTGTTTATGTGCCAGCTCACGTTCTCTAATGATTTGAGGCTTTATGACCAACCACTCTTGATACTTCCCTTTTAATAGCTTTGCAATAACTACAGATTTAATAAATGATGCAAAGGCAATCTGAAGATGATAGCTGTGGAAGAAAAAAATTGACAATTGACAAAACATCAATTGCAGTCTTTATTTGATACAGTTCTCCATTGGTGTACCTAATCTGTCTTTGGGATTTAAGCATTTGGAAGATAGACTTAAAAAGATGCGTTTTTCAATCATCTGATGATGGAGCAAAGGTATCTCATCCTGTAGAATTTAAACATTAATTTTTCCAAAGTGGAGTCAAAGGATATCAAAAACTAATATAAATGTTGTGGAAAATTTCTTGTTTATCCATTTTACACCTATATGATGTTCTGAAAACGAGGAATATATTTAACTTCTTAATCAGGATGTTTCTGATTATCAAGTTTTGAAAATAAAGTCTTTTCTTTGTAATTCTTTGGCTCTGAGACAAAATTTAATGAGTTCTAACATATTTTAAAAATCCTAAAAGATGAATATGTTGTCAATAATGAAGAAAAATGATCCATTATCAAAAAATATAAACACTACATGTCTTTGCAGCTGCCATGCCAGCTTTTTCAGCCCTATAGGAATAAACCCTGATGAAATAAATTAATTGATGTGCAGTTTTGTTTAAAACCTAGTTATTTTCACATGTTCAGAAAAGCTCACGTTGAAGAAATATATATTTGATTATGTCACCTTCTTGCTTAAGTCCCCTTGGTAACTCCCTACTACCACCTGTTGCAGCGTGGGTTTCCCAGTAAGGGGTCCTCAGTAAGCAGACTTGGAAACTGACGCTATTGTGCAAGAATTTTGTTAGGAAGTAGAGGGGGGAAGAAAAAACTAGCAGGATAAAGCAGAGAGAGAAGTAAAACTGAGAAGCTTTCTTATGGGGCTTCATTTGACCTTCAGGTGAGTTCAGAGGTTGAGATAACCCTTCTGAGTTGTCCTGAGTTGGGGGTCAAGGAATTAGACCTTATCCACCCATTTCAATCAGTCATTGAACGTGGACTACCACGGGAAGGAGAAGGCATGGCCTTAGATGTGATAGCTCTCTCCAGCAGAGGGAAGCTCCTTAGGTGGCTCACAACTGAGGGCCAAAGTGCTGGCTGCACTCCTAGAGGCTGAGTTGTATGCCATTTATCTTTGAAGAGGGATTGAGTATTATGGCATCTACACACCACCCAGCAGGACAAAGTCGTCTTGACTTGTTAATATAGCTTGTAATCCCAGCACAGATGCAACCTACCTTTCCAGATGTATCCTCTGCTATTATCCTGCCTATGCCCTGAGTACCAGTCAACTGCCCTGCTCTCGTATGTCTCTGTGCTGTTGAAAACAATAACCCAAGCACATTCACTTCCCATCCTTTAAGATATACCCCATATACTCCCTTACTCAAAAGTAATGCTTTTCTTGTGCTTCTACGATAGGATTTATCTGGCATTACTATGATCTGTTTCCTTATGAACTCTTCAAAAGAAATCAGCTGTGTTTCATTCATGTTGTATACAAAATACTTGATATAGAATCAGACAGGTAGCAAGGGTCTTATAAACATTGAGTGACCAAATGAATAATAAAAGAGCAATAATTCATATACACAAAGAGGAAGCAGATGTCATTTATTCCTTTCATGGAAACTGATTATCTCATTAAAAACATGCCCAAATACAGAAATCTAATAGACCAAATTTATCCCAGTCCTGGTAAGTGTCAGAAAGTGCTTGGATTGTGGAAAAATACAAATAAATAAGAGTTAGATTCCCTGCTTTTAAGGCCCTGGTGATCTATTTGAAGAGATAGAAGCAAAAAATATTTTAAAATAAGTAGTACAATATAAAATAGCATTTACTATGAGAGTGCATGAGAAATCATGGGCACAGTCCCACGTGGACTGTGTTACAGAAAAGTATTTATGAGTTTTTGGTCTAGAATTCAACTTCCACCTTACCACAGAACACTATCTGATCTGATTATTTATCTGATCTGATTTATATCACTGTAGTACTAACAGTGATATAAAAGCTAATAGTATTTATTGTGACATTTTATTCATATGTCAAATTTAATTCATTGATAATATGTTCATATACTCAACAAATGTTCTGATGAACATCCACTACGTACCAGGCACTGGGGCACAGCTGTGAACCACACAGATAAACCCCGTCTCTTCATGGAACACAGTCTTTTGGAAACAGGAGACATTGACTACAATAAAGGGAGATAAGTGTTATGAAGAGGAAGTATAATGTGCTATATATGATGTGCTATGGAAGTTTTCCCAGGCTGGGGATTTTTATGTAAGGTAGGGTTAGGCGGAGGATTTAAGGGTCTGATGTAGACTGAAGCTTGGAGGGAAGAAAGGAGGATGGGTTCCAAGTAGAAGGAAGACAGGAGAGGAAATATGCATATAGCGTGCATTCACCCTGTGCTTGGAATGTTGAGAATAAAAGGAAAGAAAGCTAAGGGCTGGGGAGATAGGTGCGGGGCAGATCATGGCAAGCTTTATAATGAGATTGGTCTTTATCATAAACACCATGAAGAATTAACAGTGGTTAGAGATACTCTCAGGTTTGTATTTGTGAGAGATCCCTCTGGAAGCAGAGGAGGAGTTGTAAAGGGCAGGGGTGACAGCAGGGAGACCAAGTGGCTAATACTGCAAGGAAAAATGGACAGTGTGGCCTCAGGTATGGGCAGTAGAGATGGAGAGAAGTGAATGGAAAGAAGTCAGTAGAATAAATGTTGACTGGAAATTGATATGCTATGGAGGATGAGGGAGAGAGTGGAGTAGGGAACTTCCAGGCTCAAATGCCAACAGTATACCTCTCTCCCCGCCTGATGCAGGCAGTGTGAAGGGGGCTTGGTTTTGCTGCCTCTTGGGTACAGGCAACTGTGGAGTAAAAGAGCCCTGTCAAGGCAGGCCCAGCAGAGTCAGGGTTGGAAAGTAGCAGCCCCAAGCAAAGCAAGGTGAAGGAGATCAGTTTGGGGGTGGGGGCCCATGCCTAGTAGGGAGGAAAACCCTGATCAGAGTAGCATGTATGCACAAACACACACATACACGCACATGCATGTGTATGCGCGAGCACACACACGTGCATGCAGCTCCTGACATCTGAAACTTCTAATATTCATAGGTCACCCTCAGTATTATTAGCTAGTCTGACATTCAGAGCCAGGCCATTTTATTTTCCTTGGACATAAACAATTTCTAACCTTAGACAAGTTTACACTGAAACTGATAAAATGGAACAGAGCAAGGCCACTTTATACTTTTGCTGAAGCACAGACAAAAACATAGTTACTGTTTCACCCACAAAATACTCAAACACAGAATTGTACTTCTTGTCTAAGCGCATTCAATCTAGACCAAATTTGGCTTTCTTAGGCCCTCTCCCAAATCACCAGGCCCAAGCTGAAATCCTGTGAAACCATCTTTCTAATACTTTTTGAGACACCCCACAGCTCCCCATGTTGTGTGTTCTCCCTCACTGCAAAGAATAATAAGCCCAACTTGTTCAACTACACATATGTTTCCGGTGGTTTTTGGCTGAAGGCATTGATATTAAGTTAGGAATTTATAAATTAGCAACCACCTGCTTGTATATGATGCACTGTCATTTCAGTATTATCAAAAGGCACACCATGGTATGCAATAAATATCTGTTAGATAAACAAGCAGATATTTACAGGAATGACGGAATTTGCACTGCAGTAATTCTCCTGTTCAGAATTCTTTCTGACCAGTTTCTAGTCTCAAGTTCTGATCCAATCGTGCACTGAAAAGGAAAATGGGGAAAAAATTAAAACAAACACAAAAGAACAAATCCCGGAAGATTTATGAGTAATGCTGCTTCAGTCACGACAGCTTTTGCTCAGGGAACTTTTAGCATTACTCATCTTTAATTACCTTAATTTCATGCTTAACCCAGGCACAGAAGAGATGTTTGTAATTTCAGATGAGAGAAAATGAAATTCCCCTCAGCAAAGTCAAATTTTAAAATTCAAAAGGAAGAACAATGTGCCGTATCACATACTTTTTATTAAAATCAACTTTTTATTAATACATTACAAGGTAATTTTGTGGTAATACATTATTAAAGAGCCCAGAATTTCTTTTGAAGACAAAATAAAGCAAAACAAAATCCAAGAGAGAGAGAGTAAGATAAAGAGTCAAACAAAAATCTATTTATCTCTAGGAAGTGAGAAAATCAATTGTTAATATTTTTCTTTAAGTTCTATATTAATATTTCCCAAATATTCAAAAAATTTCAAGATTTATTCTATAATTAAAAAGAAAACAAAAGTGATCCAAACCAATAAATGACGCTAAGTGGAGTAAGAAATGTAGTAACTATCTAAGGCTTGATAAAGATTAAGGAAAAAGGAGGGGATTTGAGCTTACATATATGATTGTTTACATTAATGTTAACCAGCCCCTTCTTTTTCCCCTTCTGTAGTTTATTCAATGTTGATTAAACCAATGACTCAAAGACCAAGAAATCACCTCCTGAAACTTTTGATAAAATTCAGTTTGCCAAACTAATTATCTGAGTTTGATAAAGAAAGTGATGAGAAAATGGAAATATGAAAAAAGTTACTAACCCTTGTTCATTATGGATGATACTATTTAGCAGTTTCTATGAGAGGCAAATACTAAGATCATATTTTGCATTTTTAATATACTTCCTATATTTGTTGAAAAAATCCTAGTGTAAACAAATATATCTCACTAATGAGGATGCTACAACTGATACTCCTCTTTTTTTGTGAAAAATACCAAATTTTTTGAAGAACACAGAAAATGTAGCAGAAGGCAGCCATTTAAAAAAAATTATAGCTGAGTTTCTTTTTCCTTACTGAAATGTGAGTTTTATTAGGAGCACGATACTGATGAATAATAAAACAAAGAAAAGAATGACCACTCCTTATTTAATGGAAGATATCAGTGTAAGACTGCAGACTTTGTATTTCCAAACTGAAGATAATGTTAGGCACAACCCAATTTATTTTGGGAGATTCTACATCCAGACAGTGACATCCCAACTGGGACGTGTCTGCATTCAACTCTTGTGCTTTTCTGTACACTTTGCCAGTTTCTTTTTTGGCTACACAAAAACAATTAAACCTCAAGTTCTAAAAACTTCTATTTATTTTCTTTAAATATTTACATGGCATTCAGCACTTTTTGGAAAGCTATGAGACTACATCAAACCAAAAATAGGGTTGTAAGCTGAAAAGTCTGGAAACTACTGTTCAAGGGGAGCCATTTCAAAGATAAATGTCATTTTATAAACTGGAAAAGCGGCAAGGCTAACTTATGGTTGCAGACCAAAGTGATGTTGGTTTCAGACCACAGAGGAAAATCTTAAGGGTGAAAAAGATTAGAGAGGCACAGATGAGGGAATCATCCATATTCAAATGAAAGCTTCTAACTTGTGCATAACTAATATTTTTTGAGGCAGTAGCAAGAGGTTTGGGGACTTTTTTTTTAACTTTCTGTCATTTCTATGTTCTCTGCAACCATCTGCCATGGAGTGGTGGTTAATTTTACTTGATATGACCATCACAACCCTGTCAGAATCATAAAACGATACAGAGTGGAGTAAAGAGATAAAATATATAATAAGAATTAATAAACAATCCAATGTCAAGACAAAGTTAAGGATGGTGGAAAATTTTTTTTTCCATTTATTTTATTGCATTTTAGGTTTTGGGGTACATGTGAAGATCTGATACAAAGAATCAAAATATAGACCTTCACTCTATAACCAAGAAAAGTAATGTCCTTGTCATGGTGTATTCCTGCAGGGCTCAAGTGAAGACTCGGTGTGTGAAACCACGGGGCCTCCCTCACTAGTAGATATTTACATTGACTAAAGTACATTGAAGCTGAGGAATCTTCTGGTGAGGGAAAATAGTGGTGATGATGGGAGTAGGAAGGGGAGACCCTATCTTTAGAGGAATCCACCCCAAGAAAAGAAAAAGTCTGGTGTAGGAAGCTAGACCCAAGAAGCAGTATCTGAGGTTCTAAGGGGAGTATTGTTACAGGTTCTGTGGGGTTACTGGCATTTGAGTAGCCCACACCCAGATTCTGAAGGAGATGCTGAGTTTGTGTAAAATCACCAAAGTGAAATCTCTCAACCCAGCATCTAGTGCCTAGGGGCACCTCATGTCTCCTGAGCTTATGCTGAGCACAGGAATACAAATCTATAACGGGATGGGCAGGAGTAGAATGGGAGGAGTGTCTTTCCGATTCTATTATCTACCTTTATATGGTAAGAGGCAGGCTTAGACATAAACTGTATGAAGATAGCAAATTTAAAATCATTATAGGCATTCTCATTTTATGATATGATATGAGAATGCCAGGTTACCAAATGTTAATTTAGGCATGCTATCACAGAATTACACATAAGTAGTTTCTGATATTTATCTCACCTTTTTCCAAAGACAACATATAACATGTAAATACAGTTTACAGGAAAATAATAAAGCACCTCATGTAACCACCACCTAGCTTAAGAAATAGAATATACTGAATATAGTGTTTTCTCACCTTACTTTTATTTATTTAATAGTATAAGTACGTTTCCCTGAACAGCACATTACTTAGTTTTGCATGTTTTTAATTTTACATAAATGGCATCAAACTAAATGTCTTCTCTCACTTGCTGTTATTGCTGAACTTTCAGTTTTCAAGATTCATTCAAACTGATGCATTTAGTTATAGGTCACTTCTTTTTGTTCTATGTGAAATCCCACAGTATAAATAGAACACAAGTTATGTCTGTTACAAGTTACTTCTGGTTGTTTCTTGTTTGGCACTAATATGAACAATGCTGATGTGAATATTCTGGTTTTATGTACACACATGTAAGTTTCTCATATAGTATTAAGAAAGTTATTGCTAAATAAATAAATAAATAAATAAAAATAAAAAAAAATAAATTAAAAAAAAGAAAGTTATTGCTACATTAAGGGGTTGTTTAACCTAGGTATAATAATGAAAAATTCTTTCCAAGGAGGTTGTGCTAATTTTCACTTGCACTGGTGCTTTATGGAGTTCTCCTTGCACCACACTCTCTCCAACACCGCGTATTATTAGATTATTTTGTTTACTTCATTTGTTGGAAGTGAAATGATATTTCACCGTGATTTTATTTTGCTTCTCTTGTGATGATTAATAAAGTTAAGCATCCTTTTATTTGCCTATAAAGCCATTCATGTTTCCTCCTCAATGAACCACCTTTTGTCTTTTCTCTTGGTTTGACTTTTTATTATTGTATCAGAGTCCTTGCTATGTTCTGGATTCTAGTCCTTACCAGTTGTGTTTTTTGCAAATAACCTCTCCCAGTAGGAGGCTTGAATTTGCATTCTCCTTTTGTTATCTTCAATGAAAATCAATTCCTAATATAAATTTTGATATATTTTCAGTTTTTTCCTTTATGCTTTATGCTTTCTTAGATCTTGATGAAATCTTTTTGAGAATAAAGGTCATAAAATATTCTTTTATACTGTCTTAGAAGGGTTTCGAAGTTTTGCTGCCTACATTTAGGTCCATCTGGAATTGAATTTTGTGTGTGGTCTCATTTCACTTTTTTTTCCCATCTTTAAAACCAATTTAGTAAACAGTCCATCTTACTCCACTGATTTGCCATGGTGGCTTTGTAAAATTCCGAGTTTTCATGCACATGTAGATCTGTTTCTGAGCCCCCTTTCCTGTTCAGTTGTTTCATTTACCTGTTCACTTCCCTATATTCCAAGATAGCACTGTCTAAATTATTAAGTCTTTATTAAGTGTTGCCACTTCATAGAAGAAATCTCATTTTTTATCTAGAGAGGCAGTTTTCTCTCCCCATATTTTCTTTAACTCCACGTTTTGAGTTATTATTTGAAACAGTCAATGTTATTTAGTTTTACAGTTTTTTTGCCGGCCATTCTTTGCTGAAGTTAGCTTTGCTTCAGAGATCATTTTCCTTTTTCCTGAAGTATAATTTTAGAAGTTCTTACAGTGAAGGTGTTATTGGTTAACTCAGTTTTTGTTGTTGCTAGTGTTTTATTTTGTCCTCATTCCAAATAAAAATAATAATTTTTCTTCTGACAGTCTGGCCGCTCTGCAGTTGGGGGGAAATAGGGGAGGGACGGTGGGGGGTGGGAAGCTGGGGAGAGATAGCAAGGGGAGAAATGCCAGATGTAGGTGATGGGGAGGAAGACAGCGAATCACACTGCCACGTGTGTTCCTATGCAACAATTTTGCATGTTCTTCACATGTACCCCAAAACCTAAAATGCAATAAAATAAATAAATGGGAAAAAAAATAATAATAATTTTTCTGAGTATGCAATTCTAGAATGACAATTATCTTCTCTCAGGACTTTGAACATTTTTTTCATATTTTTCTGTTTTCTATCATTACTGAGATGTTGTAAATTTAACTGCCATTCTTGTAGATAATTTAGGACCAAGTAAAATTAATAATTGCCTTGAGCATTTTGTATCATGCAATTACTGTGAATTCTCTCTCTAAATTTGTATAGAAAATATCTGTGGTTATATGCTTAGGCATTACCCACAGAGAGATTTCCCTTCCCTTCCCTTCCCTTTCCCTTTCCCCTTTCCTTCTTTTCTTCCTTTCCTTTCCCTCTTTTACTTTCTTTCTTTCTTTTCTTTCCCTTCCTTCCATCCTTCCTCCCTCCCTCTCTCCCTTCCTCCCTCTCTTTTCTCCCTCCTTGTTTTCTTTTTTCTTCCTTTCTTTCTTTCTCTTTCTTCCCTTCTCCCTGTTTCTTTCCTTCTTTCTTCTTTCTTTGCTTCTTTCTTCTTTCTTTCTTTCCTTCTTTCTTCTTTCTTTCCTTCCTTCTTTCTTTCTCTCTCTCTCTTCCTCCCTCCCTCCTTCACTTCCTTTCTCCCTCCCTCCCTCCCTTCTTCCTCCCTCCCTCCCTCTTTCTTTCCTCTCCTTCTCTCTTTCTTTCTTCCCTTCCTTCCTTCCGTTTATTTAGGAGCTTAACCTGTAACCCAAGCTGAGTGTGTATCCGCAGCGATTTCCACCGAGAGTGTTGCTTTTTTCTTGTTTTGGTATCCTATCTAGCCTACAGTTTTTACTCCTGTCCCTGAGTACATAGACCTCCAAACCTAAGCTCTTGACCACAAGGGATTGATTTATCCCCATAATTAATACCTGTCCCAGAATTTATTTATTTCTCTGGTTTCATGATCTCTAATGATTTCCCCAACTTTGCCTAAAGCTCAGCCATACTTTTAAAAAGATGAGGTTTATGTTTCACCAAACATTTCAGGTACATTCTCTATAGAATGTTTCTTCAGATACCAAATCAAATGTATTGTGAGAAACAGAAAACTCAGATATTTTCCTTCAAACTTTCCTCTGTTAAAGAATTGGTGAACTTCCTTGTCAATTACAGGACCACAGGCATTTTGCTTCTTCAAGATCTCAATCCAATACTAACTCAATATCCCAGCTGCTAGTATTCCTAATCTTCACAATTGCTTTCATTGTCTGATATTAGTTCACTTCTCTCTGCATATTTTTACTTTCTTTTCCTTGGATTTTTTTTTTCTTGTGTCTTCTATTGACTTTGAGTGGCATTGTGGAAATCATCAAATAAAGATCAAGTTCCTGCCCTAAACCTAAAGAAGTTTTGGCTTGGTTAGGAGAAATGGATCAAAAACCATGAACATAGCATATGTCTTTATAAAGGAGTAAATAAAGTGTAAATATTTGAAGTATAATGAGAAATGGGCCTATACTTGTTTGGTGTGATAAAATAAAATCTATGAGAGATGAGCATTCTTCCTTGGCTAATTTGAAATTCCATAATCTAGGGGACTAATAGGATATAATGAAATTGTCTGTCTTGCAGGAACTAGCACTAGTCTGTTAATAGTTTCTTTGAGACATATGGTAAATTTTTCTCAATTCCAGAATGTTAGAAGATTTTTGGAAACTTCAAACTGGCCTTAATTTCTTTTGCCAGTTTTGACAATTTTAGATTTTATACAATCTTTACTTTGGTGAATCAGGCATTGACAAAGCTTCAGAGTTATAGTAATATTAATACCAAATATTCTATGCACCATAATATAATGCTCAGTACAAAATAGTTGTGCATAAAAATATTTGTCTTCCAACAAAAAGAAAATCTTCTGAGTTGTTTAAACATTAAACAAAGTTAGAGGAATCAGGAGAGAAATTTGTTTTGAATAGTGATCATCAAACTTTGCTGTAGAGATACAAATAACAGGTTGTTAAAATGGCCAGGAATGCTATAGGGTTTCTAGATAAATCTATGATATATGTAGAAAGGAGAAAATGTCTGTAAAATCACTTTTCTCAAAGGTAATGGAATGCTTAGAACCCAACCATATCCTATGTAAGTGCAGGGACATTTCATAAGGGTTCCACTTTTGATCAATAAGTGTCATTGCCTAGATCTGGGCCTCTAGGTCAGAAACAGGCTGGATTAGAAATGACCTAACAAAGAAAAAGCTACCACCTTTTGGCCAAATTCATTTCCTGCTCCATGGGCCTGTCACTCTTGTTTTAATTGAATATGCTGATCCCTTTTTGCACACTGCCTCCTCTAATGTCTTTTCATCATATTATTAGCAATTACAATGTCGAAATATTACCTTTATTTGCGTATCTTTGTGAAATGGCATCACTTTTAGGCGGTGAGTGGCATCTCACCACCTTTTCCAACCTGCCAATTCTACCAAGTCCTAAAACTGGCCACATGATGATAGAGCACAGAAGACAGACAGAACATTAAGCCTCCAGGAGGAATGGGGATGAGCTAGGAAAGCGATAAGCTACAAGTAGGTCTGGATACACTGTCAAGACGGGAGCTATATAAAGCATGGGCTAGACTGAGCATATTATAACCTATAAAGCAGAGATTTTTCACAGACTTATTTCTAGTTCCTGGCGCATAGTAGGTGCTCAATAAATATTTGTGGAACGGATAAAAACATTAGTAATAAGAGTGTTCAATTTGAACTTAGGAGGCTCATTTGTTATCATACTTTGTTTAATAATAATATGACATCAATCAAAGTAGAAATTAATCAGTTTAGGTAGTTTCATTTTAAAGTTTATTTGTACAAAGAACATTAGGAAATTAATAATGTATTATATTCTTGTTTTTCTGCATTATCCACGCCTGAAGTGAGCATAGTTGTTGAGGCTATGCTATCCGAAACAGACATTAATATTTATGTGGTAGCAGCTACCAGAAGAGCAGACATAGTACCCTGGGGAAATAATTCACTTCCTCTGGATCAGCCTTGCATCCCAGATCCTCATCAGTGAAGAAATGCCCCCAGAATATCTTCACTCAAAACCTCTCACACTTTCCCTCTCTGTCTTGTTTCTAGGTTTTCTATTATTCTTCCAGGGTTTCCATCACTCTAATTTTGCAATGAGGTAGGTACTAATAAACGTACTAATTTTTTAATCAGCTGAAAATGTTGTACAAATAAAGTATTCATGTAACTTTATGCAGTATATATTTTTAAAAAGTGGGTTGTAACAGCAGGTTGTTAAATATATGTTGGCTGAATAATAATACATCTTTTAAGTGTATTAGGAAAGCTTGTTTTGTAAAAGAAATTCTATAGTGAGCTTTGGTAAATTTTAAAGTCTATCCACCGAAGTAGTTAGTGGAAAAAGGTAGAATAATCACCCTTTATATAATGAAATTTGTATTCTCATGCCTTGCAATTACCTAAAGCAGATATATGTCTGTAAAATAAATTGTTTATTTATTTATTTTTAAGAATAACATCCCTGAGTGTACCATTTAAACAATTTAAGCAAATGTTTAACTTTTGTTAAGAAATACTATCAAGAGAAATCCAGATGAAGTCTGGATTCCTAACCTGATTCAGGTGGTGCTAAGAAAAGAATACCTCATTCAAATTCATTTAGGGATCACACAGATAAGTAAAAAAGTGATCAGGCTAGTTGTCATGCAATAAGCAGTGGCCAGGACTGTGACAAACTGGAGATTGTATGCTCTAGTTCAAAAGTTTCTGTCAACTCTTGCCTAGTGAAAATGTTGCTGACTACTGCCAGATTTTATTTTTCAAGAAAAAAATATTTAATGTGAGTTTTTCCATTTGCAAAACATTAGCAAACAAAATCACAAAATGGGCGAAGATATGATCAGGTCCTTCACAGAAGAAGAACTCCAAACTGCCAATAGACATTGGAGAAGTCGAATTAACTTCCTGTGTAATCAGGAAAATAAATACTGAAACAACAATGAAAGCTCACTTTGATCCCATTAGATTTAAACGGGACCAACATTTTGGTCCCATCAGACGTAAAAATTGCGAGTCCAGCAAAAAGAATTCTCCAACACTGTGGTAGCAGTGTAAATTGGCACAACTACCTTTTAGAGCAATTTAGGGATATTTAATAAGACGAAAGATGCATGTGCCCTATGACCAGCAATTCAACTTCTGGATTACAAGCTAGAGAAAGCTACATACACTGGTACATAAACACAGTACATAAATGTTTGCAGCATCATTGTTGGAAGAAGCAAAACTTGGAGACAGTCACACTCTCCAGCATAAAAATTTCAGAAAACTGTTCTGTGGTATAGTCTTGTAATGAAATGTGGTGCAGCATTATAAAAGTTATCTAAAATGACATCACAATTTAAAATACACGACTAGGCAAATAAAACCCCAAAAGTATGAAAGATAATATACAGCTTGTGCATAAAGTTTAAAAGCCTGTAAAATAACACAGTAAAAAAATATATATAGGTTAGGCGCAGTGGTTCATACCTATAACCCCAGCACTTTGGGAGGCTGAGGTAGGTGGATCATGAGGTCAAGAGATCGAGACCATCCTGGCCAACATGGTGAAATCCCATCCCTACTAAAAATACAAAAATTAGCTGGGCATGGTGGTGCGTGCCTGTAGTCCCAGCTGCTCGGGAGTCTGAGGCAGGAGAATCTCTTGAACCCGAGAGGCAGAGATTGCAGTGAGCGGAGATTGCACCACTGCACTCCAGTCTGGTGACAGAATGAGACTCTATCTCAAATATATATATATATATATATATATATATATATATATATATATATACACATACACACACACACACAAACACACACAAATATATAATAAATATATAAAAATACATATATAAGTGTATAAAATATAAATATATAGCACAAAATTAAGTATTTACACATATTTAATTTGAAAAGAATGAAAAACATGCATGAGAATGATAAACATCAACTTAGAAGAGTGGTGACCTCTGGGGGGAAAGAGGATGGAGAGAAACGGAATTAGAAGAGTATACAGAGGTTCTTACTTTAGCTGTAATGTTGTATATATAAAACAAAGTAAAGATGCAATAAAGCACAAAGGATTATATGAATTTTCATTGTTTATTCTCTATAAGTAAATCTAATTAAATATTTTATTAAAACAATTTTTACAGGAAATTGCTCTGCTCAAGTACAGGAGAGTGTGACTCATATCCTCCAACTCTATTGGCTACTCCTTTGTAGTCTTTTTGATGGATTCTTTTTCAGTTCGTGGATCTTTCAACATCTGTGTTCTACAGAGCTTTGAACTGGGATAGCATAGCTTTTTTATCTATACTTGTTCCTATGTGCTTTCCAGTCTCTTAGTTTTAAAACCACCAATATGCTGATGACTCTCCAATTTCTATTTCTACCCTGAATGTCTCCTAACTTCCCCCTGATTCATTTATTCTGCTGTCTACTCAACATCCTCACGTGTATTTCTGTTAGACATCTCAAATATAACACACTCATTACCCAACTGCTGATCGCCATCCCAAAGTTTCCTTCCTGCAGCTTTGCCCATCTCAATAAACACTAGTTCCACACTTCTGGTCACTCAGACCCCAAACCATGAAATCAACTTAGAATTCTCCTTCTCTCATATCTCATGTACAGTTAGCAAGGTATATGATTCTACCTTCAAAATATTCAGAATCTGACCACTTCTACTGCTACCACCTGGTCAAAACCAGTACCAGCTTTGGCCTGGATTGCTGAAATTGTCAACAGATCTGATTCCTTCCACTCTTGTACCTCTTCAGCCTATTGTCAACACAGCAACTAGAGTGATCTTTTAAACTGTCTGTTGTTATGTCACAATCTGACTAAAATTCCCTAATGACTTCCTACCTCATACAGAGTAAAAGCCAAAGTCTTTCCAGGTCCAAAAGGCTACACAGGGCATGGTTCTTCTCCATATCTTCGTATTCATTTCCTACTTCTCACTGTCACTATACTACATCTACTGACCTCATTGCCCTGCCTTCCAAAACCTGAGACTGGTCTCAGGGCCTAGAAGCCTCTATGCTTCCTTTATCCTCTATCCTACTTTATTTTTCCACATGGTTCTTATCACCATTTGACATACTATCTACTTGTCTATCTATTTTTTATATTCTGTTTTCTCCCCTATAATTTATGTTTCATGAAGCCAGGAAAGTCGGTCTCATTTATTGCCATATCCATCTAATACATAGAAATGAATCAGTTAATATTTATTGAGTTATTTAATAAGTGGTGATAAAAATACCTTTATATAAAGAGTGGGCTGGGGGTGGTAGCTCACGTCTGTAATCCCAGCACTTTGGGAGGCTGAGGCAGGTGGATCACAAGGTCAGGTTTTCAAGACCAGCCTAACCAACATGGTGAAACTCTGCCTGTACTAAAAATACAAAAATTAGCCAGGCATGTTAGTGTGCACCTGTAATCCCAGCTACTCAGGAGGCTGAGGCAGGAGGACTGCTTGAACCTGAGAGACAGAGGTTGCAGTGAGCCAACGTCGCACCACTGCACTCCAGCCTGGGCAGCAGAGTAAGACTCCATCTCAAAAAATAAAAGAAAGAAAGAGTGAATAATTGACACAATCAATTTTTTAAAAAATAATCTTCATAGCTTAGAATTATGCAGATCAAATTTTCATGGATATTGTGAAGACCTGGATTTAGATGAACAAAATAAACTACACATAATAGAATGTACTTATTCCCATGTAAAACAAACAAGCATATTTAAATTGATCAAACATTTCATATCTGTTAACTTGATTGATGTGAAAAAGTTAGTGTACATAGACTGCATTTAGAGTAGATGATGAGAGAAAGCTAATTGATGACACTATACAGGGGTCAGATTTTAATTATCTGGGGTAAAGAATAAAATCACACCTGAATATCTTCTACTCTTTGCATGAGTCTAATTCCTATTGAAATGAGGTACCAATTTAATTGTCATCCTAAAAATTAACTGTCCTTAGCTTTTAAGAACATCCAGTCATTTTTGGTAACTATCTTCCATATCCCTCCCTTTGCATCATTACCAATATACTTTTTCTATTTTTTGATATTTTAATTGCAGATGTAATAAATATGGAGAAACCTACACAAAACATAAATATGAAACTTAACGAGTTGTTGAACTCAAGCAATGAGAATCTAATACACTTTTCCTTTCCTGTGTCTACTCCTAATCTTCCAGATATTTATTCAAGTATTTTATCCTTTATATTAGTGTGTTACCTTTCTTTATTAAGATTCTCTTAAAGTTGATCTCTCCTAAGGAAGGAGATACATGCTCTTTTTAAGGAGGGATCAAAACTTCTCTTTTTTTCCATCAAAGTCTCTCCTCAGGGCCTTGAACATTGAAAGAGCTCAATAAGTGTGTGTTGAATACATGAATGAATTGAAAAATATAGTTGTATCAATAGATGGTAAGGATGCAGGGGTACATGGGTGCCAGTACACCCCAAAATAATGAAATGGAATCACTGTAAGTATTGAAATAAATGAGACATATTATATGACAATCAACCATCTCTTTCCTATTTTCTGATGCTTAATTTAAGAATGGAACATTTGATATTGAAATGTTAGACTTTATGAAGATGCCACAATTTAAATGAACCAGTTAATGAGGCAGAGAAAGAATGAGACAAGAACAAGGCTTTCACAGCATCTTTGCATCAACAGCCAGGCCATGATGGGAAATGTTCCCTTACTGCAAGAGACAAGGAATGCAATCAAGTTCCAAGCCTTAAATGACTGCTATCTAATGTGCTAATTAGGAGAACATAGGCTATTTCCTTTTTACATAGCCCGTCCTGAACTGCTGGTTATGAGGATAAATTCACCTGTCTCCGTAGAAAGGGAAAACAAGCAGAGTCCTCAATTATGTCAAGTAAACAGCATCTCTACCATCTCCATAGAATATAAAAGTTTTCTGATGTCAACTTTGTGCTACTGCTTCAAATGTACAGAAGGGCAAATACTAATCTAAAAGCACTCATTACTCTGCTGCATAAAGCAAACATTGATAAAATTTGATGAGTTTTATCCATAAAGAGAATTATGAAAAAAATTAGTGATTATCTGTCCTGTCCTGAGTTCATCACCTTTGTAGAATGCTTGCTTCTGGAAATGTTATGTCTCAATGAACAATGTCTATCCACTTTCATAAATCAATGCTGCTGCTAATTATTTTAAAAAGTAGTTCCTTTGGCTGAAGGTCTCAAAGTGCTAGTGATCTTTGACATCTACAGTGGTGTTCTGAATTCTACTAAGCAGAAGAACTAAATCACCAAACCAAAAAGATTCACAGTTACTTTTAATGCCTAGACTTCTGAATGAAGTTTCAAGAAAAATTTTTAAAAATGCATAAAATGCAGGAAAGTTAGCAACTACTTGAAATCACATAAAAATATAAAAATTTTTGTCACACAATAATACCTCTAAGAATGGTTTGTTATTTCATTTAGAATTTCACTATATTCATAAGATCAAGGCAGACTTTCCATTCTTGCTTGCTTTGGGATTATTTGCGTCTCCTTGTATGGTTCCTTCTACTGTCCAAATTCTTCTACCAAAGGAACGTGTAAAGCTTATTAGTCTCTCAAATTTGTTCATTTCTGTCTAAATGAAAGGGAAAAAGAAATAGAGACGATATCAAATTTAGAATACAAAAGAGACACAGGCCAGAAAAGAAAAAGAAAAAGAAATCTGATTTCAAATTAGAAAGTAATCCAAGTGCTCACTAATATGAATTCAATTATGTCATCTGTTTAGTAATTATGGTATGAGAAGTACTGAGTGTCAGACCATGCCAGGAGTTGAAAATTACAGCTTACATTCAGGTAGGGACTATGTCAGAATGGAGAACTGGGCAGAAAACATGGTGGTTGTATTTATCAGATAGTACCATGTTACAAATCATCCCCAAATCTAGCTGCTTAAAACAATGATCTTTTTTTTTCCCCCAAGAGTTATGGGGATGGCTAGTGGTTCTCCTAGTCAGTGGCACTCTAGTATGCCAACTTCAGATCAGTTAGGTAGCTTTGCTATGTGGGATAGACTTTCTCTGAGACCTTGAATGGGACAACTGAGCATACTCACCTCTGCTCCATGTGGTCTTCATCTTCCAGCATGATGGTCTGTTCTTGTTCTCATGATTAAGGTAGAAAACCAAAGTGTCCATGGCCGGGACTAGCCTGACATTCTACACATTTACGTCTTCCACATATCAAAAAGAGATCAAAAGGGTAGTCACATCAAGTCAAAGGGTAGAGTAATAGACTCTACTAATTGAAGGCAGGAGCTGCAAAATCACATTGAAAAGACTGTGGAAAGAGGAAAAGATGAAAAATTGTGGCCGCACAATAGTTTTACTTGGGGACAAGAGGGAACATAAGGTAACCTGAATTTGACTTCAAACTAACTCAACTAAGACAATGGCGTTTACCAAGTGAGAAAGGTACAGGCAACAAGGCACATATAAATACTACCCACCATTTAGGTAACAATGTCTTCAGATGAAGAGAAGCTTTAATTTATGAATCAGCATAAGTGATCAGCAGTTAGCACTGAAGCACCTGGGAAAGCAGGTGGTGCTAAACCCTAGCGTTAAGCCCTAACATTACAGTGATCTGAGATCAGGGTGAGCCTGGGCCATTAGGTAGGGAACAAACAGGGCAGTTCTCAATAAGCTACATTTTATTGCAGAAAAGTTTTGGCTTATTTGGAAGACCATGGATACCTAGGGTTGATTGTTTCTAGAAAATGCAATAATTTCAAAGCCACATTTTTATTTTACTTTAGTTAGTTCTTGCTTTCCTTCTGACAAAATCCCTTTGGCCTCCTTTACTACATATACAATGATTCATTGCTGTGTTCTCAGCTTAGGTACATCTGGCTGAGAGCAAATATTCAATAGTGAAAAGAAATGAGAAGCAGACTCAGCCATTCTCTTCTGATTACATTGTGACTCAGGAGGACACCCACCAGTAGTTTTATTCATTATTGGATATTAAAATCAAAGGCCTTTAATATGCAGCAACAGAGTCGTCCAAATTGAAGCCCATCTGTGCATCCTTGAAGTTTTCATAGCATGATACATACGCAATTTTAATAAACTAAATAGTTTTTTAGTCTACCCCCAAGGACTAAGTAAAACTTCAGAATTTTCTTGATGTTTCTTGGAGCAGCACTAGCTCTTTTTGCAATCTAGGTATTTTAAGACGAGATTGCCCTGAGGATGAAGGATGCAAGCACAAATTTTAAGAGCTGTCTGCTGCTTTTAAGTAGCTCAAGGTGTCTGTCCCAGGACATAGATGTCTTTTCTCCCTCTTACCTATCTCAGCTGATTTCTAATAACTCCATCCAATTTTAGATTTTTGTGATTAAACACCTCAGATCTCAGTAACTCTGGTCTCAGAACCTCTGCCTTTTAAATTCATCTTGCCTTCTCTTGTCATAAATATCAATGAAGGGGACTTAAGGAATAGAAAATATATTCTGGGTGAACTTCCAATGTGTGGTTCTTCAGATACTTGAAGGAACTTTAGAGGGAACAAAATTCTGCTGCTAATGCCAGTACTTCAACTGCCTTTGATTCCGAAAGTTAGAGATCTGCTTCTTTCTCTGCTCACTTAAAAATTTTCTTTTACTTCAAGTCTCATTTCAAATACCAGAACATTCTTCCTAATCTTCTTTCATGGTTGAGGGGACAAAGCAAGAGATCATATAGAAAATGAATTCCAGAAAAGTCAAACAGATCTGCAATTAAACCTTAGAGAATTATTTAAACCTCACTAAGTTTTATTTTCTTCATATTCAAATAAGGTTTAAAATTGTTGCTACTTCATAAGGTTGTTGTGAGGATTAAATGAGATACGACATGTTCAATTTTCACGTTACATATTCAATACAAGTGAAAAATCATCATTATTGCTACTAGACGAGGGAAACACCTCACTCAATTTTCAGAACTGTCTTAAAGACAAACAGAATATATTACCAGACAGAAGCAGCACTTCCTATAGCACTTGCCATTAGTCAAACATGGTTACTAGCACTTTATATATGTTAACTGACTTAATACTTATTACAAATACTTTATGTATGTTAACTCATTTAATGCTCACAACAGTGCTATGAGGGAAATATTGTTATTTTTCTCATCTGGCACATAAAGCAACAATGACACAAGAGTTTACATGACCCAGCTGAGATCACATGACTGGAAAGTTTCAGGGTCAGAATTTTAACCTAGCCAGTCTGATCCAGATGCTGCTTTTCCAACCACCATATTGTACTGCTTCTGGAAAGAAAATGCCCTTTGGGGAGAAGGAATGCCACAGTTATTGTAGATTTCTCCTGTAGTTGCATAGCTCTAATTAAGTGTATGGTTTATGGACTGACTTGGGTATTTCAAAATGATTTCCCTTCCCACTTTCGAATATAACATCCGCAGGGGCAGAGACAATGTGTATTGTTTTCTTTATGGGGAGTACAATGTTCTGTATACTGCGGTCTACAGCAGGTCTTATTGTCTGGTTTGCTCTTTCTTGCATTTTCCCACAGGGTTTCTAGGAACTCTTAGTGAGTCTCGGGAGCTGAGAGTTAAAAAGAGCTGTTGTTTGGCCTCCCTCACCCCTTGTGAAATTCTCATTAACACTTTTGAGGCAGCAAGGCCCCTGTCCATGTAAAAGAATCCTAGCATTCTGCAGAACGGCACTCATTTCTGGAAGCTTCTGAAATGGCGACGTCTACAGCTGCCAGCTTGGTGGTGAGCCCTAGCACTTGCCAGAGCCAGTGAGTTCTCTGGACCAAGGTTCAGTTTCTTTGGAAAGCTGAAAGGTGAGAACCAAACCAAAGAGAAGCCAGAGAGCTCAGAGGAAAGAAAATACTGAGCTGTCTTTGTCAGTCACTAAAATGTTTTCATTTAAAGATTTTTGGAACTGCTTTAAAATTATATTTTGTAGGCAATCAAAATGTCATTCTTATAGACAATTGAGGATACTGCAGGAAGTTGATAAGGTACCTTAAGTTTAACAAGAAAAGGGTTTAATATGAAAAAAACTTAATGCAATTTGCTATCCCAATAGCTCTACAAAAGATCAGTTTCATAATATAAAATTAATTTAATATTTAAAGTATCAAACTTTTCCCAATTCCAAGTGTTTACTACAACACAGAACATCTATAAGGTGGAATATATTTTTGACGACTTGGCTAGTGCTCTGGTATTTAAAGACTGTTTGGACTGTCCTGCTTAGCAATCAGGGAAATGTGGGTACAAATCCAAGCTCAAATTCTTATTTGATGTATGACCCTGTGGAAGTTATTTAGCTCTCTCTGAACTTCAGTTTCTTCAACTATAAAAAGGGACAATACTATTTCTACCTCTTAGGGCTATTTTGAAGATTAAATCAGATATGACATAAAAAGTGCCTGGAACTTAGTAATTGTTCAATTAATGCATACTCCTGTATTGTCTGATAAATTAGATCCTGGTCATTTATGAAAATATAAATACGCTGAGAATAGAGACTTTGTCTTGTTCACTAACATATGGATATTTTAAAGCAATGCCTGGCGTAGAGTAGTAGCTCAAAAAATATGTTGAATGAATGAGTATTTGAAACACTTTGGGCAAGTTTGAGCTTTGTAACAGGTTTGTAGTGAGGACTGGATCCTACTCTACGTTAGCTGAAGAGATGCAAAGCTTCCATGCATATATATATGCAAAGCTTCCACTTATATAGACTTCTATGTAAGTGTCACCTTAGAGCTAGTTTCTATTTCAGATCATATGTGATTTTTGCCTTTTATCCCCTTTTCCTTTCCTCTCTCACTCTTTCTTTCTGATTCTCCTTTGTGTTTCTTATTGATCCAGTGTTTACAAATTATCAGTCCTTATCCTGCTTTAAGGATGGTGATCTGTTTTCCTTACCTGACTCTTTCCAGACGTTGTTATCAGAAACTTCTGCGTTTTAGGGAAACTGGCTCACTTTTTTACTCCACGTAAATTTTGGTTTAGTGAGTCTGTGGGAAAATAAAACTAGGAACAATATAATTCTTCTTCTTCCTGCTATGATATTGTGGTCACAAGTACTCCAGAGAACAATTTGAAATGGAATGTTGGGATCTCAACAATGCAAAACTCATTTTCTAAAAAGAATTGCACAGAGTTCCTAATAATTATAAACTATATATATTTACATATCAGTCTGAACTCTTGCAATGCAAAGATTGACACATCTGATTTAAGAAGAGAGGGAGAGACTGGTATCAATGCCGTACTTGTATTACTGAAAAAACTGAGTTTTGTGGGTCTAGGGTCATAAAACAGTCATCCTGGTATCTGTAGGAAATTGATTCTAGGACCACACCTTCTATACAAAATCTACAAATGCTCAAGTGCTTATATAAAATAGTATATCCTGTATACTTTAAATCATCTGTAGCTTACTTACAAAACTGAATACAATGTAAACACTAAACAGTTGTTTTACTGTATTGTTTAGGGAATAATGACAAGTTTAAAAAGTCTGTACATGCTCAGTACAGAAGTGACCATCCACTTTGTTTTCTGAATATGTTTGATCGGCTGTTGGTTAAATCCACAGATGTACAACCCATGGATAGGGAGGGCAAACTATATTATTGAAAATTTGCAATAATTCTACAAGGAAATCCACACCTAGCCCATTTAGAAAGGGTCTGGCATAGCTCTCATGATCTGAGCTTAAAACTGAGCCATATTTATTAATAGCAGTGAACTGAATCCTCAAGTTAACTGGGCTGTCCTGACTCCATGAGAATCTTTTAGCTGAGGCTTTAGGAGTGCATCATATCCTATATTCATTATTTTTAAATTTTTATTTATTTATTGGTTTTTTGAGACAGGGTCTCATTTTGTCACTCAGGTTGGAGTGAAGTGGCACGATCTCGGCTCACTGCAACCGCTGCCTCCCAGGTTCAAGTGATCCTTCTGTCTCAGCCTCCCAAGTAGCTAGGGACTACAGGTGCACACCACCACACCTGGCTAATTTTTGTATTTTTTTTTAATAGAGACAAGGTTTCTCCATGTTGGCCAGGCTGATTGTGAACCCATGACCTCAGGTGATCTACCTGCCTTGGCCTTCCAAAGTGCTGGGATTACAGGCATTAGCCACCACGCCTGACCTGGCCCCTATATTCATTTTTTAGGCTGGAACCTGTAGGGAATAGGAGCAGAGACATCATCCTTACTGTCTCTGAAGAAATCTACCCTCTGATTGTATCACAAACTGAACACAGGTTTGACAACTAGAGAAGAGCTACATGAGAACTGCTGGACTCTGAGGATGAAACAACCATACAAACAGCTTTGTGGGCTAAGCAGTAGGAAAATAATTTATTGACAAGGTAGGACTTGAATTGGAATTTGATGGTGAATAGGACAGAGAAGACAGAGGGACAGAGGGAGCACAATCCTGGTAGCAAGAATGCCATAGGGAAATAAGTTCCAGAATGGTGCGGGAGACTGGTGGAAAACAGGACTGAAAGAGAGTTTTGACATGAATAGGATAGGCATGAGGTTGGGGGCTCTTTTTTTTTTTTTTTTTTTTTGAAAGAAAATGGCATTGAAAGCATAATTTATTCAACAAATAGGAATTGAGTAAGCCACCAAACCAGATAAATGAGTCAAACTCTTTGCTCTAAGAAAGCTTAAAATTAATCAGAATTTATTTCAGAAGTCTTGTTTTAGAAAGATGTATTTGAGTGGATATATGGGTTTTAAATAAACATTTCAGGAAGGGTTGGGAAAAAGTTTCATTATTAAGTTAAACATAAACCCTGTTAAAGCCTTCATTAAAAATTCTTCAGTTCCATTCTTGGTCCAAATCTACTTAAAACTCAATTGAAGCATTTATTGGCACAAAAATATCTGTGGTTCAGAAAACGTCTCCAAAGACTGGCATTTAATTTTGTTCATTTTCAGAGTTTGTGTTATGAATTCTGAGGGTGGCTATAATTTCTGGATTTAGATCCTCTTAGCCTGATAGCTCTTTTTTAGGGAGTTTAAGATGCTCATTCTTTATGCTGGCTATGACCTGCCAGGGTCTCTTATCCAAAGCAGATACTAACATCTGTTGTTTTCACTTGGGATGCCTCAGATTGCATGAGCCATATTACTTGTCAAGATTGGACAAGTGACTCACAGTGTTTATCTTTCTGCTAGCTTCTGAAGTCATGTTGCTGATATTGAAATGTCAATTCCTTGACCTTTGGATGCACATGGGAGTCTCAGAGTATATTCTAAGCATTTGAAAACAACTTGTGAAAATCTGGTACTGGAAAGAAACATAACTTGCAATTGAACAGTCTTTGGGGTTAATGCAGTACTGTATTAAAACAGCACTTTGTGTTCCTGGAGGTTTAGTTGAGCAAATTTAGAGAGCAGTGTAGGTTAATGTAATTTTCCTTGGAATTGCTGAATTCTTAGTGATAAGTGGCTTGGAAATAAGTTATTTTTCTTGGGTTATATATTTTTGGACTCCTTAGGTACATACACTTGGGACAGTGTCCTGTAGTCTGTTATACAGAACTCTCCCTTCTCAGGAATGCCCAAGACTCTGTACAGCATTGTTCTAACAACATCTTGATGAATAGGAAAACATTTGTACATCCCACAAACTTGAGCTAATTAAAATGAACATGATTGTGACTGGGTAAAAGGCAAATGTAATTTTAAATAGTAATTAGCAAAATGTATATTCCAGGGTAAAAATGAATGTGGCCAAGGAAATGAGGCTTATCAGGTCTTTCCACTGCTTCACAAATCTTCTATGAATTAATAATCACTGACATTTTTATGAAACGTCAGTCTCGGCACAAGTTTCCGCTTTCCACATTATAACTACCTTTATAAAGGCTTACCTCAAAGTGAGAGGAATTTAAAAAGGTCTTCATAGCACTCTTCAAGCAATTACCAAGGAAGCAGTAAAAGAAATAAAGGCCCAGCTTTTTCTGCCCTCAAGAATTCTGGCAGTTGACAAAAGCAATGAGTACATTGAGAATCTAAATGCTATGTAATTACAGAGAATCTCAATTAGATGAATTAGCAGAGAAGACCGAATTGGAGAAACAGAGTCTGTGATAGTCATTACCTTTTAAAAGTCTTTTATTAGATTAAGGTAACACAATCAGAATTTTCTACATCTGCTAAGGTCCAATAAAAACACATGAGAATGGAACAATGTAAAATTTATTTGTCCATTAGTGTAGCAACACTTTGAAGTAAAAGCAAGAGTTTCTGCTATATCTCTTTTTCTTAAAAAGAGTGACAAACTTGCATTTGAAGTTTGAAACTCTTTAACAATCAAAGGTTCTCATCCAAGAGGAACTTTTCTATGTTTAAATATTATTTATTAATCAGAATGAATTATACATTCAACATTTTCTTCAGACTCTCTCTAAATTAGTTTAACCTATTTGGAAAGCCTTTTAGGGCTTTAGTAAGAAAGTGAATTATTGAGATTAAAAACACGGGGACTTCCTTTCAATGACTTCATAGCTCTACATTTATGTAAGAGGAGTTGCATTCAGTTGCTATTGGTTTGAAACAGAAAAATTTGAACATCGAAGCAAATAAAGAAAAATTCTTGCCCCTATACTATTGGAGTAATAAAGATAAGAGTAGTCATAGCAAAATGAGTCAATGGTAAGATTTGAAAAGGGTCTTCTAACATCTTTGATGCTATTTTTGAAAATGTTCATAATGTATGGTGATTTTGTGAAAATTTATAGATACATTTTTTCCCGTAAAACCTTACACCAGTTATTTGATTTTAGACTCAGAGAAGACTCTGATGTATGAAAGTCATATGCCATCTCACAATTTTAACAGATTAGTAAACTTAGGCCAAGGGAAATAGAATGACTTGCTTAGGATCACGTATTTAATAGCAGTTGGGATTAGACAACTGGCTTTCCTGGCTCTGAGTCAGAATCCTTTCTGTAATAACAAACAGGTGTTTTTCTATCATCTACCATCACAGCTGTACCTACATCTCCATCTCTAAAGAGGAAAGTGCTAGTGGCATCAAGGTGGCAGTCACTTCCATAATCCTATATGCATGCATAAGTAAATCTTGATGTGCCCAGAGCCCTTCCTTGAAGAAGCCTGATAAGCATTGACTTTTCACTCTTATGTTTTTTTCCTTAAGAACTGTTCCATGGGTCACAACACCATGATGTCAGATCATATGAGTTAGGTTCTTGTGTCAATTACAGTTTTGGGTGCCTAACTGCTTCCTACCTTCTTGATATGAATGGCTCAAAGAGGAAAGGGTTATGCTGTAATATGCACTGATGTTTATAGACAGGCTGGAGAGCTCTTACAGTAGGCACTCTCAACCTAAGGTCATTGGATGGATGTACTTTGGGGAAGTCTATAAAACTGCTGAGAGTGTACCTGGAATCTCCAGGTATGTGCATGTGGTTATTTTTCTGGAGAAAGGATCCATAAACTCATCACATGCTCAATGGGATCTGTGACTTAAATAGGTTTAATTAGGAACAACTGCTTTCTGTTTTATTCTTTTGAGCATTTAGAAGAACATATGCCAAAAATCTGTAGCTTTACAGTAAATGGAAAAAATCCTAGAAATGCTGTTAGCAAACTGAGTTTCCTAACATGTGAAACTGTTATTACTACCTCCTAAGGAATAATATAAGTATGATGTCCATAAGGATTAGCCGATATAAGATAGCTATGTAAAAGTGTGCAAACTATGTTAATATACATATGTTTTATAAGAAAGGTATCTATCAAGCCAGATGTCCTGGGATTTGGCTTTCAGCTGATATTCTAACACCTTTATATCATAGAATTAAACATGTTTATAAAATAGTCCTTTTTTTAAAAGGTTGAATTTAGGTTATTTTGTCTACAACTCCTCCTTTATTTGCTCACAAACATGTAAAGTCCATGAACAAGAAAAATTTTATTTTGTGACAGTATAGGAAATTTTTGAAAACAATGTAGAACATATAAATAAATTATAGTTAATTGTTAATTATTTTTTCCAGCACATAATACTAAAAGCTGTATATTATATGTTAACTCAATACTCTAAAAATGTGTGGGGTGGATAAGACAGTGTATATGCTCAGGAATTGTTCAGAGGAGGGCTGTATTTAAACAGATTGAAAGTGGGAAAATAAACAGAAAACGATAGGTAAGTGAAAAGGAACACGGAATTAGAGGAAGGACAAATATTCCCTATAACACCCACTTTGCAACTAGTTAGTTTCCAATCAGTGTTAGGGGATATAGACTACATTTTCTATGGATGAAAAGCTTAAAATAATGGTATGGCCAAGTATTCCCAGTGCCTAGTTTGATACCTGACATATAGTCCATAAATATTTGTTCAATAAATAAATTGCTCTTTAAAGGGCTACATTACAGTAAGCCACATTCCTAATTGCATTTTGAAAATTATACCATTTCCAGTAAAAAAAATCGTGGCCTATGCTTGACTACTCAGTCCTGCAAAGGTAAATCCTTGTAGAAGGTCTGGCATGGTGGGTGACTTGCACAATATAGGATCTCTTAAGTCATCGTTATCTCAAAAATTTATTTGAATGTATGAAATTAATATTTTCTCCTAAAGACCTTCCCTTATCTGATCATTAAATTATCATAGATAACATTTATTGAAAACTCATTCCATGTCAGCCACTGTCCTAAGTATCCTGCTTGCAGAATCTCAGGCTCCACTTTAGCTCTTGGAGTCAGGTTTAATAGATTCCCAGGCCATTCAGATGCATATTGATGTTTGAGAAGCACTGAATTCATTCATTTAATTCTTGCAACAGCAATGTGAGGTGGTGCCATTATTATTTCCATTTTAAGGAAGAGGAAATAAAGGCACTAAGCTGAGTTACATACGTAAGGACACTCAGATAGCAAAGGGCAGAGCCAAGATTCAGACCCAGAGAGGCTGGCATGAGATCTGTGATGGATCTCATGATACTTTTCTGTTTGATAGCGCTACCACCAGCAGCAACCCCAAATCCATAACAGTTAAAGCGTAGTAAAGGGAACAATGACACCTTTGAGCGGGAAGATTAAATGGAATCTGGAGAGTTCTACAAAGAGGAAGTCTGCTGTAGCACAAAGGACACGGGATTTGGAACAAGAGAGACCTGACTTTTGCCTCTTATGATCAGCCTGATCTTGTACTAGTAATTTATCCTATCAATTCGTTTCCTCATCTGTTAAACTGGGCTATAATTTCCCAGCTTGTTATAAGAATTGATGATAACATATTTGGTCTACCTTGAAAACTATCTGGAACTCAGTAAGTGGTGATGATTGTCCTTACTGGAAAGGGAACTGCAATTACATGTTTGTCATAAGTAGCTTGAAACCTTCATTTGAACATTAGAATAGTTATAAATCATTTTGAGCAAATATTCAGACAAAACCTGTAATTTTCCCTCATTTATTTGAACTAGAAGAAAAACCATTTTTAAAAACTTCACCAGCTTTGGTAATTATTGAAGAGTTAATTTAGCCATTTAGAATGAGTAGGTTGGTTATAATAAAGGACAAGTTATTTTGCAGGCATATGTCCACTACAATAAAGTACTGAAGGAGAGAAACTTCTGGAACTCTCTATCAGTCTCAAGATGTATCTGGTCCTTAGGTTTTATCTTTATTTCTTAGGAGCTCTTGAACAAGGATGTCTTTGGGAATAACACTGTAGGCAGACCTAGAATTGTTCTGGGACATCACCAGTATTAGTTTCACATCTGACAAATAGAGGAGAACGTATGCAATTTCCTTGGAACTTTAGAGAGGTAGAAGCAGAGTAGTCCTGTCCTCCCTTTCTTTTTGGCCTCTGATTTCTCATAAAAGACATTGAACTTATCTGCTAAACTTTGGATTTTCAAATTTTGGTTCTAAATGATTTCCTTATGTGCTGATTGTAATTATAATTGAAACAGTGAGGCAGGGGTTATACCTAAGATCCCAGAACCACTTCTCTTCTGGTCTCTGTGAGGACTCATCATCAGGCTAGGTATAGGGGAAGGACAAAAAAAATAAGCTCTTAGCTACTTAAGGAAAGGGAGCCTTGGCAGTTAATTCAGTTATCAAAACCCTGGCAGCATGTTAACACAATTGGCCCACTCTAAAGCATATAATCTATTTTTCTTTAGCTCACAACTGTTTCCTGAGTACTATTAGGTTCTTACACCAAGGTTTCCTGAGAAATAAAGCAATTATATTAATGTTGTCAATCACTACCACCAGGCTGATCAATAAAAACAATGTTAACCCTACTAATTAATTGCTAGCAATCACCTAACTAACTTGAAGAAACTATTAGTTACACAAAACTGAATAAGGACATGCTGTAAGTGATGTTTATAATGTGCCATTTGAAAAACAAAAAATTCAGCTCTTCTCTAAAATAGAACCCTTCAGCTCTAAGTAAAACAGTAGGCTCTTTCTTCTATTTAGTTTTGGATAGGAGTATATGTTTGTACTGCAATTGTCATGCATGGCTTCTGAAAATAAGTCTGGAATGGTCACTACAGATGTGTGAATTGCATAAAAGTTACTTGAATAACATTGTTCTATCAGAGTCAAAGACAGCCAACTCCTTCTCAGACCTCATCATGATTGAATTATCACCTGGTTTGGGGTTTCTAATTTAACAATAGCTGAATGAGCTTCTTTGCTTGGGATTTTTGGGAAACAAAGGAATCGTTTAAATATTCTTTAAAAACATTAGTAAATTGCATTGAGATCATTGGAAATTTAATTTTAGTGTATCTTTAACTCATTACAATATTTTTTTGCAGATTTAAAATGTCATGAGCTTTTACGCAGGTTGAAGCCCCACTTGGGAATAATGCCTTGGTGTTTCAATTGAAATTGTCAGTAGAATTATTTATGCTGAAAGTTCATTTTTCTGGAATTGTAAGGCACCTCAGGCAATCTGCAATTTACATGGCATCTCTAATGTGGTAATTTTTAAAGAAATTAAAATGATTCATGAGTATTGAGTTAAAAATGCTGATTCCTGAGCTGACCCACTAGAGATTCTAGTACAGTCGGTCTGGTGTTGTTAACAAGAATCTGCATTTTCATTAGACATCCAGGAAATTCCAATGCACAGGGATTGTGGCCCATACTCTGAGAATCATGTCTATAAACTTGAATCCAGAATCCAGTCTCTTCCAGACACTGAGCTTTCTGAACCTTATCAAATCCTAAACTCCTCTGAGCCCTAAGTATCCAGGAGGCTGAGGATGACATGGGGGTTGCAGCTCTTTCAGGAGCTTTGAAGGTGGGTGATAGTAGCAGAACAGCCATTTAAATGTGGATAACCCTAAAGTTAAATGTTAAATTGGTGACTGCCTGAACAGCAGTCAGCTGGCATTTGTGGGTTTAACATTCATGGTTTCAGCACTGTGCCAATGATCTCATGAGTACTTCAAATATTTATTGGTTACTTTGTGAATACAGGATACTGAATCCATGTCCTAAGAAGCTAGTATGTAAATACCAGTCTCATAGCTAGGAGGTGAGAAAAGCCCACCAACTAACCTCCACATCTCAGAAACTTTTTGGTGTTCTCTATTTTCACAAACCGAGTCTTCTCCACAGATAAAAATGTGTTTTTGTTGTTGTTGTTGCTGTTTTTTAGTATCCACAATAAGGTGGGAGTGGCTCATTTTTTCATTTATTTTGTTTTCATGGAATGGTTCTGAAACAAAGGTCAATTCTTTATACAATCAGGTGTGCAACAGATTTTATGAAGTTCTTCAGATTTGGTCCTTGTGAATTGCCGTATTTTTATACTGTATTTACTATTTCTGCTTTTATATCAGGGTAGCAGAGGAGCACAAAAGTGACAAAGTGGCTGCTGAGTTATAATCCTCCTGAGAGGGAACAGAAATTAAAATGGATTGTTAAATTGGGGAAAAGATGGATAGAATCACTCAACTGTCTTTTAAATATGCACTGCATGATGACAGTGATATTATTAACTGTCAGTAGCAGAAGAGCAAAATTTAAATAATTTTATTTTCCTCTTTCCCCACAAATTAAAACCACAATACCCCACTGGTTCTCTTTTCAAATTAAAAATGATGAGACTTCGAGTGGGCATCAGGGAGTAGACAGAAGGGAGCTACACTGGCAAGTAAGCTGTATTTCTATACTCATGATGAAGACACTGCCTGCCTATTTCATTCTTATGCCACTGAAAATGTTGTGGCCTTTGCCTAGTTTTACCAGAAGTTTCATTTAATAACAATTTTTCATTGTCTACTATGTGCAGAGCACTGAATGAGCTACTAGGTGGAAACACTTGCCTTTCTTCAAGGAGTTTACGATAGGAGAGGAAGGCATGGGTATAACTTATAACCTAAGGCAGAAGGCAGAGGTGGTATTAAAAATGAAAAATAACAAGTGGGATAAAGCCAAGAGGCAACTGTGACAAACACAGGACCAAAGAATGGATGCCAGCAGTCAACAGGGATGCTACCTGCACAGGCATATGCCTGCTGGATATTTGCACCCTCAGAAAGTGACGAAGGTTGTGGGAGAGAGACAGACTGTGAATGCAGAAAAGTTCCTCCTGATTAAAGGGATCAGAAGAAAGTATTTGGGGCTTTGAGGATTGGATGGAATTTGAATAAATATTAGATGTGGGAAATGGCTGGAAATAAAAAAGGCATGAACTCCGAAAAGTCAGTTAATGTTCAAGGTACAGCAGAGTGTTTCAGCTGTTTTCTGACTCAGGCAACATTGCAGATGGTCTGTTGGGTAGAGAGCTCAGGGAAGGACTGCAGGTGGACAGAGAGAAATTCTAGGAGGCTGAAGACCAAGCCAGGCGCTGGAGGAAGGAGTGGAGTTATTGTCTGGACCAAAGGAAAGATGCAGAGTATGTGAGATACTTCATCTGCTCTTGTCCCTGTAGGCTTTCAGGTGGCAGGAGAGAGAGAAACCCTGAAATGAAGATTGAACTACAGGATTTCTGACCCTTTAGGCATGGACTAACTAACAAATCATGGCAGTAGAATAAAAATTAATCAGAAATGACATTATTAAGTTGCTTTCCTGAAGTAGGTTGGGAGCTCGGATCAGCGATCTGACAATTACAGAAATAAAGAAAATCACATTTTCTTTATTTCCCAAATTTGTGAAGGTGAAATTTATACTTGTGATGCATCTAAAGCATTTAGCTCTTATTAAAAGTTGGATATTATAGCAGCTGATGAAACAGGAAGATCTTCAAGATGTTTAAACTAAACATTTTTTTTTTTTTGCCAGTTAAACTCTTTTATCTGATTGCACTGGAGATAGAAAACAGATACTTTTCCCACCCTCTGTGTCTTTGATTATTTTTCTTGTTCAGGGTGATTCTTTTATTCCCCCTCTAGCTTTCTATTTGTCAAATCTTAATCCATTTCAGTATCTCTACACTGGATGATGTTCAACCCTAACTATAAAACTATGCCAATAACAATGCTGAAAAAATGAAGATGGCATTTTAGAGGATGTATGCTGTGTTCACCTAGTATAATGATTGTATTTTAATTTACTAAGAGTGAAAAATAAATTGTAAGAGATCATAGCTGACTTCCATTTGGCTTTTAGGCCCCAGGGTCAGTCTTGATCCATTTCATTTTTATGAGCAATGTGTACCACTTTTTATGGCCTTTATGATGGGAAATATTATGCCTTCTAGTCAGTGTTGGCACTAACTTGAATCACCAATCTGAATGTTGACTTCTGGTTTGAATGGGCCATTGTACATTTCAGGCCTCTGAGTTCTTGGTAAATTAGTGTTTCTTCCATGGCAGAAGTCTTGCAATTTGGGAAAGTTGTATGAAAATGCAACTCAAGTGTTCCCATAATGTGGAATAATTTTATTTTTAGTTTCTTTTGACAGATCACAAAGTAATCCAACCCCAGTCCTATGATTTCTTACTTGTAATGGCCAAGAATGAATGAGGGAAAGTATTGTTCCTTTTGTTTGGGGACAGAGAATATTTATTTAATCTGTTGGTGCCTTGATATTAGTTCATTTTCCAGCTACTCTGTTTCATGCTCTGCTCATTTCCTGATGCAAACTTCTTATAAAGGGGCACAGTGATCAATCCCAGTCCTGGGAGAGGCAAGCCCATGGTTTTGATGGAGCAAAGAATGGGTATACTTTCTGTTTCATTCATACACTCTTTGAGGAGCCCAGGAATCCACATATTTCACTTGGGAAACACTCTTGAAAGCAGGGGAAAGAATACACAGGACAGGAGTTCATTCTTCTCAGCACCTTCATGATCTGGCTGCAGTGTTAAGCCTCAAAGCACCATCTGTTGAAATCAAGCCAGATTGTCCCTACCATTTATTTATAAGCAAGAAAAATCGACACTCTGTGTTCTGGGTCTGTTATAGTGTGTGGCTCATTTTCTAAGTTGAGGATTAAGGAATTGGTTCTTGCAAATGAAAATATACTGTGAACCCTGCTAATCAGAAATTCTGCAGGTGGTTACATGGCTGAGTATATAATATTACCTGTTGTTGGGAGTATTTTGTTAAGAACCTTGGGGGAGAGATAAGAGGAGAAAACAGAGGGTGACCAGCATTTAATAGGTTATGGTCATTGCCTTCATTACCTTTATTTATTTTGCTGAATTCCCCTCATAATTTCTGAAGTGAACTGCTTCATTTCGCTGTCTATTATTAAACATACCAACACTGCATCCCTGGTGCTTGGGAAGTGCCCTGGATACTGGGAGCAGTGAATGAGAATGTGAATCCATCCTGAGTCTTGGTGTGTAAATTAAAATAAATGCCCTTTTGAACAAGGTACTTGACTGTGTTTTGCAGAAACATAGCTTTTATTGCCTTTTTAATACCCTTAATTCTCTCAGGGTGTGAAATCCACTATTAATTTGTCCAGTTTCTTTTAACCAAATCCCCTATATCCAGGTAGGATATGTACTTCAAAAACTGCTGGAAATTTTCCAAAATATGGTTGAATGTATATCAAAATTTTCCGTTCTTAAAGCTTGCTTAAAGGAATCAAAATATAACATTTTAACAGATAAAATGAGTTACTACTAATTATTTAAATTGCTAGTTTCAACAACATTTAACTTATTTATTCAATATAGTATTATAGTTCTATAATACTATATATAGCGCAGGTGTTATTTATTTTGTTCCTTTAATAGCAGCACATGGTCACTTAAGATAATTTGGAAGGGAAAGAAATGAAAGTTATTTATTTGTTTGTTTATTTATTTATTTTTTAATTTTTTTCGAGACGAGTTTCGCTCTTGTTACCCAGGCTGGAGTGCAATGGCGCAATCTCGGCTCACTGCAACCTCCGCCTCCTGGGTTCAGGCAATTCTCCTGCCTCAGCCTCCCGAGTAGCTGAGACTACAGGTGTGCGCCACCATGCCCAGCTAATTTTTGTATTTTTAGTAGAGACGGGGTTTCACCATGTTGACCAGGATGGTCTCGATCTCTTGACCTCGTGATCCACCCGCCTCGGCCTCCCAAAGTGCTGGGATTATAGGCATGAGCCACCGCGCCCTGCCAATGAAAGTTATTTTAATGTAGTTTCACACCCAGAAATAAAAACTGTTTATATTTAAATATATTTTCCCAATCTTGGTTTATTTTTATAACTTGCTTCCTTACACATTTGTAGCATTTCTCCCACATTACTAAATAGTTTTAAAGATGTGCTTTTGTGACTAAATAACATTCCATTAAACAAAAGTGCCATAATTTCTTTAATGCTTTATTACTCATTTAGCTATTTCTCATTTTTTGTTATTACAATCACATTATGGTGAATGTTTTTGTGCATATTTGATTATTCTTTTAGAAATATGAATTAGAAAAATTCTTGAGAGTTAAATTATTGCATTAAAAATATTAACATTTTAACACCATACACACTGTCAAATTGCCCTTTATAATTTGCCCTGGCAATTTACAGTTTCTTCAACAGTGATTAAAATATGTTTTTTTTTTTTAACCAAGATAAATCAGCTCTTCTAATAAAGAGAGTTTGTAATTGAAAGAAAAGGTGTTTAAGATGTTAAATAAAAAGGTGTTAATAATTTCAGAGGCTGTGCTAGGTGACACTGAGATGAGAAAACAGAAAACCATGTATTGTCTATTTCCAATTCATCCCTCTTCAGTAATTTCTCTCAGCATGGGCTGCAACGCCAACAAAAGTTGTTGGTATTACCCTTTTGTTTTATCTCTTTCTTTATCTCTTTCCCTTCCTTCCTTCTTTACTCTTTCTTAATTTCTTTCTTCTTTCTTTCTTCTTCCTTCCTTCCTTCCTTCCTCCTTCCTTCCTTCCTTCCTTCCTCCTTCCTTCCTTCCTTCCTTCCTCCTTCCTTCCTTCCTTCCTTCCTTCCTTTCTCTCTCTCTCTCTTTCTCTTTCTTTCTTTCTTTCTTTCTTTCTTTCTTTCTTTCTTTCTTTCTTT
>NW_022437021.1:3027699-3032096 GCF_009761245.1 Sapajus apella
CTTTCTTTCTTCTTTCTTTCTTTCTTCTTTCTTTCTTTCTTTCTTTTCTTTCTTTTCTTTCTTTTCTTTCTTCTTTCTGGTGTTTTTTTGTTTGTTTTGTATTTTAGAGGAAGAATAATTCCTAATACTCTCAGAAAACCTGTATTAGTTTCTCAGACCAATAAAGTGTCACAGAAACTCTGATCAGTTTGGTTTCTGAAGGACAGAATAATCACTCCAATTTTTCACTCCTCCCTATGTTCATATCCCTTTTCATGTAACTTGACAGTTCTGCCCACTTAAAGTGGGGTGTGCTTCCCATCACATAACTTGATTTGCCAATAAAGTGTAGGCAGAAGAAACAGTGTGCCTGTTCCAAGCCTAGGTATGAAAACCCTTCCCATGTTTCCACTTGCCCTTTTGTGCCTCTGCCATTGCCATGATGAGAACACGCCTCAGATGGCCTGCAAGTTAAGAAGGATGAGAAACATCCAGAGAAGACATCAACTCAACCAATAGTGAGGAGCTCAGACTAGACAAACCTGCAGCTTGAAACAGACCGGCAGCCTTGTCCAGCCTTAATGAGCTGACTGGCAGCAGCAGATTAAAAAGAGCCTGGTGGAGACTAGTGAACTCCTCTCGCAGACACACAGTGGCATGAGGAATAAGTGTCTACAGTTGTAGGCCCCTTGGGTTCTGTAGTGAATTACAATGCAACCATGGCTGATTGATAGAGATAAGTACATGTGGACTGCTTTCCATAATAGCTGTGCCAGTTTATCCTTCCAACAGGTCTGGACGAGCGCTCTTGCTTCCTCTTATCCTTATCTACAGCATTGGTCATATTATTACATCTTCTAAGTTTTCTTAATGTGATGTTGTATCTTATTTCATTTTGAATTCCTTGGTTTTAAGTTTGAAAAATCTCTTCATGTATGTATTAACCATCTGTATTTCCCCTTCTTTCAAGTGCCTATTTATGTCCTTTGTCTATTTTTTTGCTTTAGATTGCTTATGTTTTACTAGATTTGCAGGAATTCTTCAAATATTCTTCAAATATTCTAGATATGAAATCCTTGAAAGTTTTAGGCATTGCAGATACATTTTGCTAGTCTGTCACTTGTCTGTCAACATTATCTAAGGGTGTCCATGAAATATTTAATCAATTTTGATATAATTCAACTTATTAATTCCCACCTTTCATATGCTTATGTTTTTAAAAAATGTAATTTTTTAAAAGCAATAATTCTCTAAGCAAAGATTTCAAAGGTTTTATTCTATTAGCTTTTAACTATAGTTTTTCTTTTTCTTTTCATACTTACAACTTTAGTTCATTTAGAGTTTTCTTTTAAATACATTGTATAGTTTTTCCTTGGTGTTTGTAAACAATTTTTCTAAAAATTATGACTCCAAGATAATATGGCTAATTATAAAACCAATATATAAGTTGTAAACACTCAGTACATTTGTCTCCATAGTTGTCATGTTGGGGGGTCCCTGTTATATCTAAAAATGCTTAAAACCCCTTTGTAACTGCTCCTTCAGAATTTCCTACAGTAGTTACATAACTTCTTCGAGAATATGCTTCATTGTGCAAAATTGAATCTGGATTTTGAAAATCACTCAAAGTGGTTTATCAAGGTCAGGAATATCACTTTTCATGAGAAAAATAATGCAATTGATTTACCTGTTGATATAAAGAGGTGTGTGTGTGTGTGTGTGCACGCGTGTGTGTGTGTATTTTATTTTTGTTACTACTTTTCATAGATGCAATGTACCAAAGCATTGAAGAATATGGGTCTGGGCTTCAGAATGACTGGTTCAAATACTAGTTCCAAGTGTCCTAGATCAATTCTATATACCTCAATTTCTGTACAATAAACAAATGTATGAACTTATCCAACAGAATTATTGTGAGGGTGGCATGAGTTAGCAGTGCGTGGTGTGAAGTGAGCATTCAGTTAGTGGCAGCTGTCGTCATCGTAATCATCATTACCTGAGTCATCCCATATGATCTAAGAGGCTTGCATCTATGAGAGAAGTCATTTCCTTACTCCCACTTGTTTGATAATTTTCTTTTTCATGATTGTTGCTGGAAGCTGGACCCATCTTTCCTTACAACACACTGTAGTGAGCCTGGGGAGATGGCGTTTTTCTATATACTTGTCTTCTGTTCCCCCTTGGATTTTACTTCTTTCTTCATCATACACATACCAATCAGAGAACAAAATTACTTACACACAGTATAATAACTCCACATATATTTATTCCACACACTTTTGAGGCAAACAAGTAATTATTTCTCTGTCTTTCAGATTTAAGAGTTTATTCTCAGCTTGCTGCCCTCAGCACTTTCACAAGCAGGCAAACACAGTAAATTTTTCTGTGATACTTAGTAACCATCAGCTTTCATTAACGTGTTTAAAATGTGCAACAGTTGCAGCAGAATCCTATGTTTAAAATTCGTCAGCTCCTAAAGGAATAAATTATAGCTTAAATCCAATATGCAACTCATAGGCCCTGGAATGCTACTAGGCAGCATTTTTATCCTTTAACCAAAATAAAACATTCCCTCAAACTCAGGATATTGTGTCAGAATTAATGACTTAAATGGACATCTTATATTACCAAATTATAGGCAACAGTAACTACCCCGCTGATTCTTAGTTATCAGAAATAGAATCCTTTTGCATATTTTCTCTGGCTTAAATTTTCACCCTTTTTAATTACCTGCTTTTTCGCTGTTGGCAGGCTTGCAGGGACAATTAAGTGCTAAGAGAATTATAAATGTTAAATTGGAGAAACAACTTGATGCTAAAGAAAGAGGAGATTAAAAAATTACTCTTTTTCATGAAACATTTCTCAGTTTTATTTGTCAAAAAAAGAAGAAAAGAGGAGAGGACAAAAGAGTAGAGGAACAAAAAAAAATTAAAAACAGAGCTTCACAAAACCAAGTTTTCATGACATGTTTGCTTAGGGCTAGCATTATAATCTGAGACAACACTACATAAATCATTCATTCCAATAATGAACTATGGGAATATGACCACCGGCCTTATTTCCATCACATCTATGTTGTAATCATTATAGAAGAAATCATTATGGTCAAGGTAGACCTAGACTCTGGCTAGATTACTAGAGGAGGTAGTGGAAACAGACTGGAGTGTGAATAAAGTTGGAAGCCAGCTGACATTGGAGAAAGTCAAAATGCTCTCCTGGCATTTTTGAGGTACTCAGATGAAGGAGCAGCGCTGAAGGGTAGCAAAGGCATATGAGTGATAAAAAGAAGTTTGGGGCAGAAAAGAAACAGCTGCCTCAAACTCATTGCAATCATTATTCTACATAATCAAAATTAAAGATGACCATTTACCAAAGAAGAAGGAAGTTAGTATAAAAGTCACGATACTGAATTCATTTTTATTGCATGCAGAAAATAAGGTGACAGTTTCCCAATGTAATAACGTATCAAAAGGATCTGGCCCCAGCAGTTTTGTTGAGTATGGGCAGTGATAAATGATTCAAGACTAATGCCATCACAATAAGTAGCTTCTGTTTCCATCACTGACTTTGTACATACTTAGGGTGGCTCTGTCAAAGAGAATTAAATGCACAGCACCATATGGAAGACTTATCTTGGGTTTTCTTTGTGATTGACAGTAAGATAACACATTTTAACATGCAGGTTATGTTCACACCAGTAAAGGTTAAGGTCATGAAGATTTTCTCTTCGAAATTTGCCCTTATTTCAGAGTATGATGTTATAGCATAAGTAAGTTAAATATAGCCACTACCCAACAATACCTCAATCTACCACCTTCCTAATACATACATTGGCTTAATCCCGTCCTGATGATTACATCTGTCTCAGGAATAAGCATCAACATTTATGAAGCTGTTTATTTGCTGCAAATCATTCAACTCCTTAATAAAACTCATCCATATTCAATTCAGCCTATATGAGTCATACCGCATTGTCAGCCAGAATATTAATATTTCAAGATATAATCTGATATAGATCAGAAGGCACTATGAGGGCAATTCAACAATTTACAGTTTCATATTTATTCAGTACAGGTGCATTTTATTAAGCATAGCTAATGCCTCATGATGTTATTTTCTTAGATCAGAAATTGTTAGACTCAATCAGTTATAAATCTTCAAGTCTGATTAGTTGTATATAAAATCAGAGTAATTCTGTACTACGAACAAAATTACCCATTTTTTGACCATGTGGTAATATATTTAACATTCATAATAGAATTATATATGCGGAGCCTTTTTCAAGACTCTTTTGTCTTTGCAGAAAAAGGCAGGAAGGAAGAAAGGAAAAAGATGAGAGAGGAAAGAAGACAGGAAGGCAGGCAGGACAAAAAGGAAGGAAGGAAGGAAGGAAGGAAGGAAGGAAGGAAGGAAGGAAG
>NW_022437021.1:3032106-3049338 GCF_009761245.1 Sapajus apella
AAGGAAGGAAGGAAGGAAGGAAGGAAGGAAGGAAGGAAGGAAGGAAGGAAAGAAAGAAGGAAACAACAAACAACTGAATTGTCTTCACTCTTCTTTCCCTCCCAGCCAGTAAAAACTAGTTAGACCTCAAGAGCTGAAAAGGTAGACCAAGATCTGAGTAAGACGTGTGTGTGTGTGTATGTGTGTGTGTGTGTGTGTGTGTGTGTGTATTTAACATTCCTCTCTTTCTCTTTCTCTCTCTCAAACATTAATTAAATATATATTGTATTTCAGTGTATTTCAGACAGATCCTTACACACAGGCTAGAAAGAACAGAAGCATAGGAACAAATAATTAAAGAATAATGCAATAGTATATGAGCTATATTGACTATTTAAATATATTTAGCAGACTGTTTAAATATATTTAATCATCATGTGATGATCTCCACAAACTTTAGCCTATTTGCAAGGATGTTAGAAGGTCTCAATTCAAGGATCTTAGAACCACTGCCAGTGACCTCAGGACACTGATGCTATACAGATTAAGAATAAAGAAATTTGTTGCCATCACAACTGTTTCCTATATTTGCAGTCCTCAATTGTTACTCTAACTAGTGGATTGTAGAATAAATCACTGTTAAATTATATTTAAAATCTTGTATCTTATTACTCTGCACCTTGGAAACTATAATTAAATTGTGTTGAAAGTGAAACTAGAATCTTGAGGACTAGGATGCTGTAATCTTCATTTTAGTGTTTATTACATTTATGTTATTAATGAATCAGAGAGATAACAAAAATCTCCAATTTATCAGAAAAAAGTCATTAAAAATTGCAACTTTGAAGTTTCCAAAACCTATTCCCAATCTAAACAGGAAAGAAATGAGAGAACACAGTGTTTCTGAACAGTTTGTAATGGGAAATCTGTACAAAAGTATTTACATAACCAAGAGAAGCCCCTAGAGAAAGGAGGAATTTGCAGGTAAATTAATGCAATGGATTCCCAGAAAAAAAGGGAGACTATTGTAAAGCCCAGAGGTGCACTTTACAATGAATAATTCCATCAAAATTATACGTGCAAATTAGATCAATTAAAGTGGAAGATGCTCAGTCACATACTGGTCTAAGAGCTAACAGTTGTGAGAATAGAACTAAAACCAATTCCAATTGAAATTGTCAAGAACATCCCAGGTGGAAAACAAAATAATTCCTAAAGGAACAAGAGTAAGTAAAAGCATTATTTATTTTCTTTGTTTTTGTTTTTCTTGAAGGTTGACATTAGAAAAAATTATAAATATTTTTTCTGGCTACTTGTACATTTCTATTCTCGGTGAACAAGAAAAATAACAACAAAAAACACACAAGAGAAAGGCACAGATCTTTTTCTAAGGAGTACAAAAAGGCTGACCAAAAGTAGATCCAAGGTGATGACCCCAGTTTACCAAAAATTAGAGGTGACCACTTAGTCTCCTACTTTTTGTTAGATTCAGTGAAATCAAATATTTATTTTTAACTAAGGTCTTGCAAGAGAGAAATGTAAAAACTAAATATGCTATTTTAAGAAAAAGCAAATTTGTGAAAAGCATATCATAGATAAGGTGAATTGGTTTGCATAGCAAACTGTTTATTGCTCAGGCGTCTATGGCATCGAGGGCATTCTAGTTTCACTTGGACCCCTGTATTTCTGGTCAGCTATAGGCTGAGTAGCAGCTCTGCCTTCGTAGGTAGGGCTCTCTAGCAAAATCAGGTACCAGCGCACTTTGAGAATGGGATGCTTTCGCTCTTCTCCACATTGTCCTTGTTCTTAATGGCAGAGGCAGGGTGTTGAGACAGTGGTAGAACATGAACTCAAAAACCTAAATTTGGAACTGTTACACTGTGACTTCCCCCATGTTCTGTTGGTTAAACAGGTCAGAATGGCATTCCAGATTCAAGAGGTGGGGAAATTGATTCCACCTCTTGATGGGAGAGTTTCAAAGTCACATTTGCAAAGGGCCATTTGAGAGACCATTATTTGGGCCATCAATGCAGTCAGCCAACAAACATATGAAAAAAAGCTCATCATCACTGGCCATTAGAGAAATGCAAGTCAAAACCACATTGAGATATCATCTCATGCCAGTTAGAATGTCGATCATTAAAAAATCTGGAGACGACAGATGCTGGAGAGGAGGTAGAGAAATAGGAATGCTTTTACACTGTTGGTGGGAGTGTAAATTAGTTCAACCATTTTGGAAGACAGCGTGGGAATTCCTCAAGGATCTAGAAATAAATACCATTTGACCCAGCAATCCCATTACTTGGTATATACCCAAAGGATTATAAATTGTTCTATTATAAAGACAAATGCACATGTATGTTTATTGTGGCACTGTTTACAATAGCAAAAACTTGGAACCAATCCAAATGCCCATCATTATTAGACTGGATAAAGAAAATGTGGCACATATACACCATGGAATATTATGCAGCCATACAAAGGATGAGTTCATGTCCTTCGCAGGGAGATGGATGAGTCTGGAAACCATCATTCTCAGCAAACTGACACAAGAACAGAAAACCAAATACTGCAAGTTCTCACTCATAAGTGGGTGTTGAACAATGAGAACACATGGACACAGGGAGGGGAACATCACACACTGGGGCCTGTTGGGGGGTAGGGGAGCTAGGGGAGGGATAGCAGCAAACCACCGTGGCATGTGTATACCTATGTAACAATCCTGCATGATCTGCACATGTACCCCAGAACTTAAAGTATAATAAAAAAAAAGTAACAAAAGCAATAATGAAAGTAGGAGTTGGGTTTTTTAATTAATTAATTAATTAATTTTTTAATATGACCTGCTGGCAATTCTAAACAAGGGTAATGAGAAAATACTCCTCCCTACAAATCTGTCTCCTTCCCCAATTTGTAATGTGCTGGGTACAATCACTGGGATGAAGAAGCTAGCTTCTTTTTCTGGATTTGAATAGAGAATTCAAGTTCCTGGGAATTGTTGGCAGTTCTCTTGTGAAAAAATCTGGACCTGTTAGTGGAGACAGCCCAGGGAAGTGGAGCCCAGATGTGGATCTTGTTGATCATATAACTTTACTCAAGCCACAAATGAAGTTGTATTGAGCCTGTACATTTTCAGCTTATCTAAGTGATTTCTCTCTTTTTAAAGACTACTTGGTTTGCTTCAGAAATCCAACCTGTACAATGAGAGCATCATTTCTCCTCCTCCGCTGCCTCCTTCTCCTCCTTCTTCTTCCTTCTCCTCCTCTTCTTCCTCCTTCTCTTCTTCCTCCTCTTTTTCTTCTTCATCTTCTTTTCTTCTTTCTCTTTTTCTTTTCTTCCTCTCCTTTCCTCTTCTTCTACATGGGGTCTTGCTTTGTCACCCAGGCTGACTTCATTCTATTTTAAAACCAACTGCTGAGGTAAAAACCTCTTTCAATACTATAATTTGTGCTTATCCCTCAGGGTCAGCAAACATTTTCCATAAAGGACCAGAGAGTAAATATTTTAGGCATGTATGTGCTGTTAATAAAATTCTAATTGAATTAATTATTTACAAGTATATTTATAGTCTCTGTTACCTACTAGTCAACTCTTCCATTGGAGACTGAAAGCAGCCATCGGCAAAATGTAAACAAATGATTGTAGATGTATTCTTGTAAAACTTTATTTATGCACAACAAAGCTGGAACTTTATATATGTGTTTAAAAATGTTTTTTTTTTCTCTGATTTTTCCCCAACCATTTAACATTGTAAAAACCATTCTTAGGACTCAGACCTCACAAAACCAGGTAAGTCATAGTTTGCTGCTCCTTGCATCAGATCATTTTAAGTATTCATAGACACATATATGTATGAAAAATCAATACTGTTGCTCTGTGATTCTGCAAAATATAAATTATATATACATATATGTGTGTATATATATGTGTGTGTGTGTGTGTGTGTGTGTGTGTATATATATATATATATATATATATAAAATTCTAAAACATGCATTTCTAACTCAGTAAAGGGTTTTTACACATTTGACTGCTAGTCCAAGTCCTTTTTTTAACTGCTTCCTAATACTGAATGCTTAATATTGATATATGAATAGTTGACTCCTTATACTTATACTGACAAAATACTGGTAATCCTAAGAAATAAGTTGTTTCCATCTTTTGTCACAAACATTTTTACTCAGGCCACCTTATTCCCAGGCATAGTGCCTTTTTAGGGTACATGCTCAATTATTAGTAGAAATGTTTCATGTGCATTTTAAATTTTAAACTTTCCTTACACCTTCATAAACAATTGATATCATTAAATGTTTTAATATTTTGACAATCTGGTAGATAAATATGTTGTTTGAATTTATATTTCCCTGAATATTAGTGAATTTGAATTCATTTATGTACCTGCATTGGCCATATGTATTTTCTCTTCTATGAATTGATCATACCTTTCTTTTGCTAATTTTTTACTGTACTACTTGTCCTTTCCTTATTGATTTGTAAGAATTCTTTATATGTTATTGATGAAAATCTTTTGTCATTACATTGCAAGTATTTTCTCCTAGAATGTCCACATCTATTTATTTGATTAGTATTGTATATTATCAATCAGAAATCCTAACACCTGAGACAGCCAAATTTATACATTTTTAGTGTCTTGTCCCAAGATCTTTCCTGTTTCAAGGACATAAACACAGTCATTTATACTTTCTTCCATTATTTTATTTTATTGTCATTTATATTTAGGTATTTTTAATCCATTCGGAACTTAATATTATAATTGCTATAGAATAATATAACTGTCTTTATTAAATCAATCATCTGAAAGGTACTTATTGAATAATTGGTCATTTCTCCATTAATATGAAATGCTACATCTATCATGGTCTAATTTCCCAAATATGTATGGTCAATTTCTGAGTTATCTTTTTAATCCCTCTGATATATTTGTTTATGCTTTAGTCAATCCACACAGTTTTAATCACAATACCTTATGATATACTTTAATGTCAAACAGGGAAAATCCATCTTTTATTATTTTTAAATATTGTCTTGCCTATCACTATGCTCTACTCCTATACGTGAATTTTGGAATTAGGTTTTTCAACTGCCAAGAAAAATTGTATTGGGATTAATTGAATTGATACATTAATATGATAAGAATTGACAGCCAAAATACTGAGTTTATGCATCTACAAATATGGAATATCTTTTTATATATTAAAGGGTTTTCAGAGATTCTTCAGTAACATTCTATATTTTCCCATGGATTAAAAAAATTAGCTCGTTATATTTCTAGCTATTTTGTCAATTTTGTGTCTATCAGAAATGACATATTTTTTCTTATTATACTTATTGTATTATAATTGGTTTTCTTATTATATTATAATTAATTATGCAAGTCTCTAGACAAGCTATCAATGTTTGTGTGTAAATGATTTTGTCTCATATTTTGCTATTATTTGCTATCATTAGCTATATTTGACTCCAGTATTTTATGTGAATCCTAACATAAATTTAGTAGCTTGCTCTATTTTCCTATACTCTGTAATGATTTGTATAAGTTGGGAATTTCATGTTTCTTGAAGGTTTGGTACATATCATCTTTGAAAGAATTAGGTCTTAGTAAGTTTTCAGGGCCAGGACATACTTTTAAGTTGTGATTTCAATATATTTGATGGATTATTGTCTACTCGGGTATTCTACTTATGTTGTGCTAGTTTTTATCATTTAAACTTTCTCAGTATATTGTGCATTTTATTTGAACTTTATTGGTGTAATGTTACACATATAATCTTTACTTTTTAAACCTCTATCTTTTGTTTAGTTATATCCTAGACTATTGCTATCTTTCTTATAGTAGAGAATCTAACTTTTAAAAACACAAAATTTAATTTGTACTTTATATTCAGTGTCAATATTTAACCAATACTTAAGTCATCTTTCTCAACAAGAGATTGATATGCTTTTATTTTCTTCTCCTTTCCCTCATCTCTTCCTCCTACCTCTCACGCTGATATTCTTTTGATTATTTTTTCCCAAGTGGCTACTGAAATCAGAATTTCTGGGAATACTTGTATATACATATTCTGGAGGCATTCCCCAGATAATTCTGATGGTCCAGGTTTGAGAAATGCTGATGCAAGGCTTACTTAATCATTTGTCCTAGTAAATTAATATTTCTCAAAATGTGGTCAATTGAGCTGATGTCTATTAAATAGTAATCTCTTAACTGTATCTTAAGCAAGCTTCCTGGGCAAATCTTGTATACATTGAAGTTTGAGGACTATCACTATACCCCTACTAAGTTCTACTCTTAAAATACCTTAGTTTGGCTCCTTACTATTGTTACAACTGATAAACTATCTTGAGGTTTTCGTCTTGCAGAGGAGCCAAGAACAATAACAAAACAAACAGAAAACCCAGGTATATAGAGAACACTTCAATAATCTTTGCAAAATTGTTATTAGGGATCTTCCATTGATTGTGATTTGCCAGGCAATAAAATAAAAGATAACTTTAATGTTTAGTAATGTTAATTATACCTGCTTTCTGGTTGAATTATTGTTCCTTTTTCTACATCATTATTCTTTGTTGAAGGAGGAGGAGAGGCTGTCCTATGCATTGTAGGACATTTACCAGCAACTCTGGCCTCTACATACTATACACTAGCAAAAATCCACCCATCCAGCTCCCTCAACTCCAGTTGTGACAACCGAAAATATCTTTAGACATAGTCAAATGTCCCCTGGAGACCAAAATTGCTCCAAATTGAGAACCACTGAACTACATGATTATCTCTTCTGACTCACTTTATAGTTAACAGTCTCATATAAGTATTTTAATTTTAAACTGCTTTGAACATTCATATAAGTAGAGTTGTAAAGTATAAACATATTTTGAACAAAGACAATTATAACCTTATCAAAAATTTATTAATATTCAGTAATAGATTAAGGCTTTATATAATTATCAAAAGATTCCAAAATAATTTAATAAGTTTTTCACTTCAATATGACCTTTTTGAGATCTGTGAAATTGTTTGCCATCCTGAGCTTGTTTTCTTGTCTAAAAATTTAGCTACTCTTATCAACAATACTTCAAAAATATATTATAGTTCTTTAGTACATGATGGCATGTGTAATCTGTGGATGGATATTACAGCAGATAACATATTACATAGAACTGGTCAAGTGAAGGGCAGAAGAAAGGAATCATAGGGTTAGTGTTTTTCCTTCATTCTATTTGGTTTTTTATCCAGTGCTCAGGAAAATGTCCTAAGAATGTCTGTCATAGTTCTGTGTTTGATGCTGGCTCCAGATAAGCATTGGTCCAGAAAAATAAGTATTTATTTATGGTATTTGAGATGCAGTTAATCTTGGATTTTTAGAGCTAGCTCTCATTAAAATTACTAGCATTTCTATTTACATGTTTTTCTGTCTGTTGGCATTTTGTAAAGAAATATTTAAATACTAAGTGGCTATATCTATGTGCCTCCAAATATGGGAATAAAATGAAAGCTAGAGTCATCTAGATGTTTCCTATCTTTGCATGTTTTTTTATATGTTAACAACACTAATTAAACCAAACAGGACAGATAAATTACAGGAGGCCCCATTTTCCTACATACATTAAAGAAAGCATGAGAAAATTGGGGTAATTTGAGGACATTTTGTTTACATAATTAGAAAATATGTACTTCACTAAAATTCACTGCTCTTTTTAAAATGTCTAAAACACAGAGATCCACTGTTATGTTACATTCAGGATCCTGATATTCATTAGAGTTATACTGCTTTACATAATTAGAAGGCCACTGAAAATAAAAGTAGTTTACTTTCATTCAATTAACACTAAGCAAGCACATATATTATGCAGATGTTGTGCCAGGTGCTGGGAGGACTAAGATGAATAATTATGGTCCCTGCCTTTGGGGAGCTCACAGTCCAAGGGGGGAATAGATCGTTAAGTGACTCGTGGTAGCATAAAGTGCAAAGAGGTGCATACTCAACCATGTGAGCACGGGCTGTGGATGGAGGGACCAGCAAGCAGCGCTGTATGGCTGGAAGTCACAGAGCTCAGTGGGAGGTTGTTTCAGAACATGGGCTGTAACGGTGGGCTACAGATTTCATTCCTTAGAGAAAAAATAAAGGAAAAGTATTTTCTTCATAGTTACATTTGCTGAAGTTATACAAAGGCAGGATAGGTAGTTTTAGTACTTTTTTGCTGCTTTTATTGTAACAAAATAAATCAAGATTTTGTTTTTGTTTTTAACTCAAATCTGACCAGTGGTATATTTACCAATAAAAATACTCAATATCAAAAATAATATCTCTATTACTTAGAACTTCTGGTTTCCAATAGAAAATTTCTTTCCTCTAACTACACAATGTTCACTAGTGTTATATAAGAACTTTTTCACTAGTGTTGTTTAAGAAAAAGCAAAGCTTAAAGTGACAAAACTTGTGGATGTATTTTATTTTCCTGAAGGTCATGTAAATTACAGACTTGGTGCTCCATGTTTCAAACAATTGAAGCCAATTCCAGTTATTTGTTTTCATACTAAGATAGTGGCTAACGGTTTAAGTCTATCTTCAGGTAATCTGAAATCATAAAACCCAAGCCCAAGCATTAAGCCACACTAGCCTAATGGGGTGCTCAGGAGATATCCAAGTGTGTTTAGGGTACCATCAGCAAAAGCCTTGGCTTCCCAGGTAGTTGCTCTCTTATTCAGATGTCCTTCCTCCAGATCAGGTGTCCTGAGCCTCCTGGTCTTTTTTCCCTTTCTCTTTGCCAATCCTGCTAGTAGGAAAATATCCAATATTTACATCTTGGTATAAATTTACACTACTGCATGCTTCTCTCTGGGTTACTTGCTTTTAACATCTTACCTTTTATTTTGTATACAATAAATTGTAGATATTTTTGAGTAGAAAAAGGAGATAACATTGAATGAGTTATGTTAATACAGCCCTATCTCAGTACTTAGCACAACGTGGAAAGTGGGAGATGCTTAGTAATTACTTAAAGGCTGACTATTAGTGTGCTCATCAAATATTAGCTGCTTAACAAAGGAAACAAAATATGTAATTTCCTATCTTTAAATAATGTTAGAGGTGGAAGAGTATATTAGAGACCATTTATTTTGCTCCCCTCACTTTATAGGTTAGTGAATTGACAGCTAGTAAGTGAAGATTCAGGAGCCCAGGATAGCACAGCTGGAAAGAGAATGCAGATCTCCTTAGCAAAATCCATTTTCCACGATGCAACATGCTATTTCCCATGGAACAGACAACACAATTTCTGATGCAAGAGATTGAAGGTGAATAGAGTTAATAATGCACAAATCTTAGCTGTGGCATTTTGACTCTTATATTATTATTTCTGACTATCTTTACCACGACATCAGTCAAGCCCCAGCACTGTAGACACTCTACAGCATTGCTATTGGTCAGTGATGCCAACTTTTGTTTTGTTTTCAGAAGTACTATACACGTCATCACTATTGTCCTGTTTACATTTCATCATACGTGCCTTGTTTTGTTTTGTTTTTTATTTCCATAGGTTTTGGGGGAACAGGTGGTGTTTTGTTACATGAATAAGTTCTTTAGTGGTGATTTCTGAGATTTTGGTGCACTCGTCACTTGAGCAGTATATACTGTACCCAATTTGCAGTCTTATCCTTCACTTCCCTCCTACCCTTTCCCCGGAGTTTCCAAAGTCCATTGTATCACTTTTGTGCCTTTCCATCCTCTTGGTTTAGCTTCCACTTATGAGTGAGAACATATGATGTTTGGTTTTCCACTCCTGAATTACTTTACTTAGAATAATGGCCTCCAATTCCACCCAGGTTGCTGCAAATGCCATTATTTCATTCCTTTTTTACATACATGCCTTTTTGTGGTACAGTTGAGTGTATATGATGTTCCATCTTTACTGAGAGTTTTAGTCCCAGTTTCATCAAGTTTTGTAAAAAATATGTTCCATTTACGTTTGTAAGCCAAATGTTCCCTAGGCTTATCAGCCTGTAATGACAAAATGAAAATACATTTCCTTTAATAACCATATTATGATGACTCAGAACTGTCATCACATTCGGCTACAGGGAATCCAGTCTCTCACTAAGTTCCACCTGGGAATGGAACTACAACTGTCTTCTGGGGTTCTGTCAGTCTTCTGTTTTCTACTTCGCCCAGTGAGTTGCTACTTGCTCCACTTCAGGTCACCTCTTGATATTCTCAGAATGCAATGTCTCCGGAGCTACTATCCCTCCCCCTAACCCATGCATTCTCAATAGGGGTGATAGCAAACCCAGAGGAGTGAAAATTCATTCCTGGAGAGTGATAATATCTTGCTCTTTTTATGTATGAAGCACAGAGGTACATATGGGTATGTAAACAGATATATACTCTCTATCTGTAATATTAAAATTTCATAAGGGGAGGTGATTAGGGAAAAAAAATGCCTAACAAGTCTTCTTAGAGGGTTGGTAACAACAACAAAAAAGTACAGAAACACTGCTTTAACCCTTCATTCCATGTGTGGAAACAGTGCCAGCCCCTACCCTTAACTTTTGTAGTCTGCCTTCGACCAACCTGCAGGTGTTTTACAAGATTTTACTAAAGATTGGGGGGGTTTCAGAAGATGAGCATTCTGGATTAATGCTAAATGTGGTCTCACACAGATCATGTCTGCCCTTAGGGTGCTTCACAACATGTTTCCCTGCCTACTTCCTTTTCTGTCTGGAGCTGCTGCTTTTCAGGGTGATTAACCCTGGGAATCCCCCCTTTCCTTCAGGGTACTCAATACTCACAATGGGTAACCTTGCCTCATGACCTCCAAAAGGAAAATCCTATTGGAATACCATAGTCCAGTGCAGTACTGTTTTCAAATCTGTGATATCAGGTCTTATATTCTGCTAAGATTGTAACATCAACAATTCCATCGAGATTGAGATTAGTAAAACCTGACCCAATACAGTTATGATTTCCCTTCCATCTGATATGAGATCGTATTAGCAAGGCCTCCTGTCATCTCGAAGATCATGGTGCCCAGTTATCACACAAACATTTAGAAAATGGTCAAGAAATTATTTGCCATGCTATAATGGTTAGTGGCTGGGCACAGTGGCTCACGCCTGTAATCTCAGCACTTTGGGACGCTGAGATGAATGGATAACATAAAGTCAGGAGTTCAAGATCAGACTGACAAAACCCCATCTCTACTAAAAATTCAAAAATTAGCCAGGTGTAGCAGCACATGCCTCTAGTCCCAGCTACTCAGGAGGCTGAGGCAGGAGAATCACTTGTACCTGGGAGGCAGAAGGTTGCAGTGAGCTGAGATCATGCCACTGCACTCCAGCCTGGGCAACAGAGTCAGACTTCATCTATAAAATATCAGCAAAAAGTCTTGAAGAACCTATCTATCATTATTCTGTCTTCCTTTATATACCATCACATGTGTGCCCTAGCAGAGTTGTCAGTGTTTGTGTAGATAATATATGGTTTTATACTATTTCAGATCAAAGTGTACACTGACGGTAAATGAAAGACAAGCTTCCAGGTTAACTAACTGGTCTTGCTTTGCCTGGTGCTTTCTCAGTCTTACACTGAAAGTCCTAAGTCCCAGGACAAACTTAGATTGTTGATCACAATAGTTTCTTGCTTAGTTCAGTAATTACCTGGAGACCATTCTGACAAAGGTGACATAACATTAGCAGGTATTCGTGGGACCTGTGGTACAGTGCTGGCTTTGTTCCCTTGCTGCCACATTCTCCCTTACCCTATTCCATTCTATAAAAGGGAAAGCTGTACAGCAATATTTTTCATATATTCCAAGTTAAACATTGTATTTTATGATCAATATGTGAACACACGTATCTTTCAGCATATATTTAGATAGCCATTCTGTAACAGGATTCTACAATAGAAGATGCTATTATATCTGACAGCAGGAAGTGGTGAATCACCCTATTTGGTAATCACAGTTTGCTAGTTGTCAAAAAAAAAAAAAAAAAACATTTTAAATATTGCATGGTATTGCTTAGCTCCCTGCCCCTCCTTGTCAATGCCACTGCTGTGTCTCCTGAGAAACCCAATATGTTAGGGCATGTCCATTGAAAATTGAAGCTGTATAATCTATTACATGCAAAATAGAAATCAGCCTCATGCTGTGGATAGCATTGAAACAGGCTTGTTACATCTATAAAGATTGCTCTGATAAGAGCATCCCCAGTTGACCAACATATGGGCACTGATGAGGCTGTATGTCTCTCATTTAATTTATAGTTGGAGCATTTACCTTTGAGGTTTAACTAGCTTTTCAATGGTACATTTCGCACCTGTTCAGTATTACTAATCCCAAAGACTATTTTCTTTTTTATCCCATGGAATTACCCAGAGAGGCCAATTAAGAAAAAAAAAAAGCAATTCAGAGAAATAAAAATGTGCTTTATCCCAGAGGTTATGAGATAGCATGCAGGAGGGAAAATGAATTCGTCTTCGAGTTTGCAACTTTAATTTAAAAAATAATGTCCTACATATGTAAAAAATTGGTCCATACTTCAGGAAGCTTTTAATGAGCTTTAAAAATCTCTATTAATTTCTAACATATATAATTTATGTATTTGTGAAGTTCCTACTATATAGATTAATGGGTAAAGACAGCTCTTACTTTTATCTTCACCAGAAAGAACAGAGTTTATTATCTCATAACTTCTGTCTCGGCTAGAGGAAAATAGGAGATGCTCACACTTCTATTTTATTAATGGAGAGACCATAACAAAAAGATATTTTAACAGCTTTGTAAGCTTATAATTTGCCAGCATACCTGAAATATGGGCAAGTTGGCTCCTATATCCCTTAGAGTTATCTGGTGGCAAAATGGTCCCCTTTTTTCTCATATTTTTTTGTTCTGAAAAGCATAATTTGTTAAATTTATGAAAGATTTATTTTCTGGTAGGTTTATAGGGTGATGCTCAGGTACAGCCAGGAAGGAAGCCAAAAAATCAGGTATTAGAAATTCTGTGAAACCTAAGTAGAGAAGAGAGTAAGTTTCTATACATAAGCTGGAATAAGTGGAGCATTTGTACTCTTCAAAGTTTCAATGAAAGCAGTTGTTGCTTTTGCTATGTCAGGATTGTGATCTTTGATATTTACTATTGTTTTGAAATGCTTAAGAGGCAGTCTCCTCATCTATGATCTGATACAATTATTGCAGTAAATTTTGGTACTGTGGAATTAAATCAGATCAATTATGGAAGATTTTATGTATTTTTTCTACATACTTTAGAAAAATTTCATAGTGCCCTAATTGCTTGATAGAACTGCTCATATTCAACTAAGATAAAACTGTGGTAGATTCTATCATAATATTTAATTGTGAACGAAGGACTTGGGTACACTAAAGAGAGTTATGACCAAATATATAGTTTAAAACGCATGATTCAGTTTTATTTGTTTCAACATCACAATTTCAGGTCCTAAAAGAACTGTGGCTCTATTATTTCAATAATCTGATCCTGATATAAATACCTCTTTTTTCTTAATTATCTCTACATTCAGATTTTTAGACTAATAGATTGTTGGGAAACTTAAGCAAGTTTTATAAGATAACCAAATTTTTTGAAGTTTTGATATATGCTTTAAAAAAAATCTCTTTTGCTGTTTTCTTTAGCTAGAGGAAGCATTTGAGGTATGGGTTGTAGGAAGAGGATGCAATGAATGTTCTTTAAAAATAAGTTTTATGGAATAAAAACTTACTAAAAATAAGTTTTATAGACTTGATGTAAACAACCTGGTGTACTGAGAAGACATTATTGGGAATGGCTGGCTCACCATTTTAGTGGCTTGATTATTTAATTTCTGCCTACTCTCAAAAGAGTCTGAGATAGTTTACAAAAATGTATGTAACACAAAAGGATGATAAATACATTAGGAAATTGAGGAGATAGGAGAATAAGAAACATTAATTAAAAACCCTTCATAAATTGCAGGACAATGGAGTTCATCTCTATACTAAAGTTTCTCAGCCTTGGCTGTACATTGGGATCACACAGGAAGATTTTTAAAAATTTCAGTGCCTGATCCCGACTTCAGAGCAGTTAAATCGGGATTCTGAGGGTGGGGCCTGTGCACTGCTACTTTAAATAAAAATCATGCAGCTTATACTAATATGCAACAAGAATTAAGAATTATTGTCTTATCCCAAAAACAATCCCTGAAATCATAAAACAGATGAACAAAAAATCCCTTGTGTTCTTTCCTTTAAACATAAAGAAACCCAGTAGACTTTCATTGCAACCTAGTGTCTCTCTTACATCATTACTTTAATTAAAATTGACTCAAATTCTTTTTAGGAAAAAATTATTTGTCACTACCCTAACTTGTTTTCGAGATGCTCATCATCTTGTGAAAGCAGAAACAGAAAATACTAGTTCAAAATGCAGAAGAACTGTTGAATAGTGGTATAAATATGGTGCTGTGAGAGAAAGAAGTGATTCAACTCAAGAGGAGGGTGTGAAGAATCACAAAGGACTTCATGGAGGAGACAGCATTTGTTCTAGACATTGAGAACTAAGAAACAACTCTTAGATAGAAGGTGGAGGCAAATGCATATGTGGCTGAGGGAGGAGTGAGCAGAGGCCAAGAATGGCCACTGTATTCGGGGATTTCATAAATAGAAGAGCCCCATAAGGCAGGAACATGGCTAAATAATTACGTTCACGAGTAATTCTCGGACTACATTTCTTACAACATATATTTTCAAGGTTGAATGCAGCAGGAAAATATTTCCCATTTGACTACCCTGGCATTAAAGAAGACTGGTATCCTGTGTCTGTGGCAAGATAACTAATTGAAATATTGTCCTTGTCACCCCTAAGATTTTCCTGCCTCCATATTTTTTTGAAGCAAGTTACTAGGCTTTGTGGTTCTTGCAGTCCTTGTAGCCAGAATCTGAGTAGGATGAAAGACAGAAGAATCCCAAAGCACGTTATTAGGAAAGTTTTATCAGTTGAGATTTTGTTAGCGCTCTGGAGGGTGATGGGAGAGAGAGCCTCTGAGAGGGCAAAAAGACATGAGACAGGGTTCATTCCTCTGGGCCAAGGGACATCTCAGGAGGAAGATCTTGGCACCTTGGTTCACAGCATTAGCCTAAGATTCTCTTACTTACATGGATAGGGACACAGTGAGTCAGGGAACTTAAAAAGGACCAGAGTAGGCAACAGCCATCAGGAGGTCATAGCAGCCAGGATATACTGCACATCAGCAGCTCGTCCTCTCCAGGTACTATAGAAATCTTTGAGATTTTGCCATAACCAAAGGAAAAGAGGCTTTCATAACTAATACAAAACTCCTACTGCTCTGAAGGGATACAAGGTGAAGAGTTCATACACACTCAAGTTTGTGGACCAAAATTTTTACCTGGTAAATACCTTAGAGTTCTTGGCCTTAAAAGCAATACCTTGGGCTGAAGAGGATAGGGGAGAGGTCAAACCACCTAAGTTTCTGCCTTTAGTTTTTGGCAGAGCTTCTAGAATATAACTAAATTTTTAGTACACACTAAATTCAAGATACTTAGTTACATTGCTTTATCTTCATAGTGTCCCTATAAGAACTCATTTTATCATGCTTATATAGATGAGACCAGACAAGTCAACTTGGTCAAGTCACTCAAAAAGTATACTGGGAAGCTGGACTCAACCCTAGGCAAACATGCTGAAAGCTTATTTCTTTAACTTTATTTCTGTGTCCCCTCCCTAGAATCTTTATTCTATGTCCTACTAGTGAAACATACATACTGATAAACCACAGGATAGGAAGGCTCTCAGCCGAGGACTTACTCTATTACTCTTCCTCCTTGATGATACAAACTGATTTTTTAAAAAAAGGAGCTGAACAAATTCAAATCCTCACTATACCAAACTTCCTTTTAGAGATAACTGGAAGAGAAGCCGCTCCACTATTACCCAGCCTGCTCTTCTGGTGTATCTCTGCATATTTTTCCCTTTTATGACAACTAGAAATTTTTCTCTGCCAATGACTACCTGCCATTTACATTCATTCATTGTGCTCTGATAAAGGGACATCGTAGCTTTAAAGTTGCAATTCCAGCAAAGTAACCTTCAGAGAAACCATCCCAAACCAAACTCGTATAGATCTCTGTCTCCCTGCTCCTTATCTTAAAATGAATATTTGAGAAGAAAATCCTTTTGCCACATATTCACTGGGAAGGAAAATGGATTACACTCTCCAGACGTGAGGCAGGATTTTTGATAAACTTTGAGATATGTTGGTACTTTATGCGCCTGTCACTTTGTTTTGCCATAGTAGTTTTGTTTTCTGACAACTTGTTTAGTGATATCAAGAGGCCAGTGGGAAGGTGACCTAAATAGGGAATGAAGTCCCTAAATAGTACTTGTGTTGAGGAGTGGCTTCTCTATAAACTCAGTTCATGGTGGAGACCTTAGGAATAAATGGGTATGAAAACTTTCCTGGTGCTCAATACTGTATTCCTCAGCCTTCATACAATGCAGTTGAGAAAATACATACGAGATAGAGATTGGACAGAATAGATATGTCCATTTTGGTATATTCAGAAAGAGAGCAAAAGAGAGACAGAGTGGATGCCTCAAAGTAGGATTACAGAAACATTAGTAGCTTAGTAAGTAGTGGTGAGATTTGGGGAGTTTTATTACCAGTTTATATTATTTTTTAGGATTCGCATTTTTCTAAAGTGGGCATTTATCATTCACATTAAATAATTTAGAAGCAAAAAAATGAATAAGAGACATAGAAATAGCCTTATAGGACATCTGCAAAGAAAGGAAAACCATATAACTCTAGCTTGAAAATATCCTTAAATACCAATTAAAACGGTACAAAATGTTCTGTCAACCACAGACAATGCCTTTGAGACCCTTGGAATGGGGAAAAAGAACTATGACATCTGCACTCAGTGATGGAGGAAACAGCTGAACAAGTCAGCACAGGGCGGAGATGACCAGTGGAGGGGACTCAGAGTTCTTGAGGTACCTGGAGATCACTGAGCACTGGGCTTCCAGACCCCTTTATATCAGGCTCACTCTCCTGAGAGAAATGGCCTGCCTGAAGGGTACTAAATGAGTTTGGCCTTTATAGCCCAGAGAGGCACAGCAGAAAGTGTAGTGGGAGATAGGGGTTTTTTTTTGCTGTTTGCTGTCTCTCCACTCTCAATCTCTAAAAATACCTTTTTTTTTTTTTTTTTTTTTTTTTTTTTTTT
>NW_022437021.1:3049438-3110582 GCF_009761245.1 Sapajus apella
TGAGGTCAGAGAAGTATTCGTGGGTAGACCCTGCGCTGTGAGGAGACGTAGGGGATCTGCTGACTAGCCTGTCTGGATGCTGCTCTCTGGCCACACAGGGCGTTTGGCTACCCGTGCCTGCTAATTAAGGGGCAGTATAGTGGCAGCTTCTGACAGATAACTTGGTTGTTTTGTTATAAGGAGCTTTATTTCCTCAGGATGAATTATGAAGTTTTTTTTTCTTTTTGTTGTTTTAAAATACGGCTGTCTTATCTGAGAACGTGTTAATTAAAGTTATCATGTATTGCATTGTTTCTAGTCCTACACAGAGTAATTTGATATGAACAAATTACTCTTTGGAATACAGCTTCCTGTACTTGGCAAAGCAGCTGTTGTAACTCTACCAAGAAGAGCTGCCCAGAGGGGATAGGGCATGAGGAATAGGTTTGGAGACAGAAAGAATAAAGGAATGTTCAGATCTCGCTTGAAGGCAGGCGGACGCTTGCGGTGGCATGGTTGGGTCCCCTTCGCTTTCCGCTTTGCCTCCTAAACAATCTGATGTTACCTACCCACAGACCTCCATTTCCCTGGTGCAATCCCCAGGCTGGCCCTCCTGCTAAATCTCTTTGCTGACTGAACATTAGCCTTCCCTAGCCGGAAGCCAATCAGAAAAACACTACCTCTATCTCACTAGGTTGGAGTGCAGGACTTTGGGAATAGAAGCAACAGCTGTAAGTCCTAACCTCACACTCAGTCAGGTATCCAACTCAAATACATGACTATTTATTCAGGAAGCATCTGCTGTGTTCAATGGCTTTGGGAAAGTCCAGAGAGAGATGCAAAGATGGAAACATTGTCTTTATCCCCAGGTAGTTTAGGACCCCTCTTGGGAAGAAAGCAATTGTTTCCAATAACAATAGTGAACACAGTAAGAAAGATGCAGTGATGTAGAATGGGAAGGGGATTCAGCACATCCTCGAGTGAGCTCCTAAATGGAGGGGTGAGAGGACTGTGACTTCATCCTCTGCATCCAGGCACTGCTGACATGTCTGGTGCACAGCGAGTGCTCTGCAGTGTTTGCCATTATTGAGAAGGGGTATTCAGTGGTGTGCATACCCCTTTGAAAGGGCTTACTAGTCATGTGAGGTGTTGCTAGAAAGTAGGATTTTGAATTGGAGATGAGAATTGGAAGACTATTCTAGTGGAAAAAAAGGAATATGAGAAATGGTTCAGAAACATGGAATCCCTGCTCAACTTCCTGTACTCACTGCCCCCTGCCCCTTCATCCAGGGATTTTGAGGACAGATTTCTCTACAGGTAATTGGAAGCAAGACTTACTTAATGAAAATAGTTTCGTTGGTCTCGACTCTGACAGAACTCACAAACCCTCCTTGCTTGTTTGCTTCCTTCCCTTAATCTCATTCTTTCATTCCTAACCTTTCTACATCTCCCTTATGTCCTGTTTTCATTTTCCCGTGTTCTGAGCTCCCATCACCATCTTTATCCCGTCAACCAAAGGGACAGGGCACAAGTACAGCTACCAGGCCACCAAGCTAAACAAAGGGCTTTAGAGTTGGTCTTTTGTGTGACTGTCCTGCTTCTAGGTGTTTATCTCTTTTCTGTGGGTAGCATAACAGAAGCTCAGAAAGTTGATGTGCCTGCAGCATGACGTAAATGGAAGTCACAAACATTCATTTTCCACTTCTTTATTTTGCCTTCTGAGTCATGGTGCCTCTGCATAATTTAAACCTTTTCTCTCCCCACTGTCTTAACCCCTGAAAATCTGCAACAAGTTCACATACATCTTTAACTCTTCACTCTAGAATTACAAATAAAACTTTTAAACAATGTTTTGGTTTCTTGTGAAGTCTGAGAATCCAGTGTATGTCCTTGGTTTTATAATAAAAGGCTGGTAAAAAGTCCTTTTTTTTTTTTTAAACTTCATCTTTCTCTACTCTATTGTCCAGTTTTGGCTTTCTTATTTTCCTTCATCTTTTTAAGATTGCCTTCCAGATGTCTCTTCAAATGCCTTGACAGTAGCCCTATTATCTTCTAAGAAGCTAAACGCACTTTGGCTGCTTTAGAAAAAAAGTGTTTGTTTTTTCATCTTACTAGGCAGCATCTGAATCTCTCTGAAAACACAAGAAAAGAATATACAGAGAGCTTCCCAGAAATTGCAAGTCCCATGGAAATTAAGGCCATTAGTGTTTTGTATAGTCACCTTTGCATTTAAAATGGACTATTTTGTTTCGGATATAGGTGGAGTAAGATATAAATGTACACTTATTTGCTTCTTAGTTTATCGTAGGAATCCAAGTAAAGAACTAAGGACAAGAGACAAGGAGGAACAAAAGACAGCTCTGTTGCTTTTATCTTAGGTTATTTCAGAAATAACAAAATGATAACCCCGCCAAATCTCTGCACTCTCTTTACGTTGGTTCCACAGCTCTCAGTGAGTGATTTGTCTGGAAAGGAATCTTTTAGCCTTTCTGGCTACTAAGCCATGACAGATAAAGCCACAAGGTGTCACTATTGCTAAAATCGCTCTCCACCTACAGGATCAATTGCGGTAATGTGAATGCAAATTAGATTTCACATTTGTTTCTAAATAGGCTCCCTGGGAGAGGTACTTTTTGACTAGCAGTATTAGCTGCTTCCTTCACTCCAAACAAACTATAGCTTTGGCTAAATTATCTAGTGAAGCTCGGATTTCTAATATAGAAATTGGGTAGGAGATTTCTGTCTTTCAGGGTAGTTTTTAACCTTAAATTAGAAAGCTTTGGTGTAGCTGAGTTTCAGACATAGCACTTAGTAGGCACTCAACAAAAGTTAGCTCCCCTAACTTAAAAGCAGGGAATGGAGTTGGAAAGTACGCAAGGGGAAGAGGGTGGTAACTTTTTGAGGTCTCTTTCTTTTTCTTTTTTTAAAATTAGATTTCAAAGCTGCAAAAATATCATCAAACACAGAGGGTTGTTGTTAATAGCTATGCCATTTAAAAAATGTTTAGGGAAAGCTAAATACTATACCTTCCTCTTACATAATCACCATATTAAAGTCTCTAAGAAGTCCTGCTATAAAGAAACCTACTTAATTTTGTTTAATCCGTTTCTCAAATTTCTTTGAGCAAAGAACATATATGTATATGTGTGTATACACACACATACACACATTTACGTGTATATACATCTGTAATATATTTATATATATGTGTGTATATGTAATTATTATTAACATTCAAATTGAAAAACTTTAGTCTTGTTGAATTTCTTTAATGTAGATATGAGAAAACGGAAACCCAGAGAGTAAGGTTTGGTTCACAAAACATATGCCTTATAAATGCCAGGGTTGGTTTAGAACCACTGCTGTGTTAGCATTGGCTTGTATAAGTTCACAAGAGCCATTTATGCTCTTCTCTTGCTAATTTTGTGTTTGATGATGTCAGGTACATAGCTTGAAATCAGCCACTGTGGGAATATTTACACCAAAGATATCAGCAAACACTACAAATCACTTCTTCTTTTTTTCGAGAGAGTAGGCTTATCAGTATGCTACTGTTAGAACCCAGGTGTTCAAATGCCCAATGCTACATTTCAGTGATTTTTCAGTTTCTAAGGCACTTTGAAGATAGTATGGCAAAGAAAGGACAAAAACTCAGACTATTGTTTCACTAAGTGTATAGTGTGTGGGGGGGGTATGATATATATGATGCCTATATATTACCTATAATATATGTCATTTCAGGAAGAAGCGGAATATTTCCCTCTTGTATTAGGAGATATTTCTGTTTTTCAGCTGGGTTCTAACTGGCGAGGCCACAGCCAGTCAAATTTTAAGATGGAGAAAGAATGTTTGCTAACTGTTCAATATCTCTTTTAGCCCACCCCTGATTTCTGGGTAGCTTCAGCGGTCAGATCAAATCAATGGCTCTATCCATCCCACAGCTGGCTTAAGATGGTTTATTTTATGGACTAATGGATGGTGGGGTTTCAGAGACTTCCAGGTGTTTCACAGCTGTTCTAAAAAAATTTCTTTCTTGTACCTCTCTATCTTATCTAACTAGTTTATGGTAGGAATGCAAGAAGAGGTATTCAATGGTGTGGCTTTATCTAGATAAACTGATCGCTAGAAAAAAAAAATATATATATATGTGTGTATATATATATATAAACTCCTCATTGCTGATATATATTAATACATTTCCATCACTGGAATACCTGCTCCATGCCAAACACTGCATTAGCTACTTCTCATCTCCAGTTTTAGTCTTACAGAGAAAACTGAAGTGCAGTGAAGTTGAATAATATTTCCCCAGTCACACCACTCATAACCATTTGCCAGACTTTAAATGCTATGACCCTTCCCTTGAGCCATTTAGCCTTTCTTCTGTATAGAGAAAGAGGGAGAGAAGTGATCTGTCTGGCAAGAACATTCTTGGACAAGAAAATATACCAGGAACAAGGAAGAAACCACTATTTTGGAGAGGCCTCTGTCAACTCTTTAAACTCACACTTTCCTAAAATAGGAGGGTGGAAATGGAGAAGTTCCATGCCTTTTGGGGTAATATTACAAAAATACGTTGGGAGACATAGAGAAGTTGCTGCAGTTGTTTGTTGGGTACTGGACAGAGAAAATCTAGAGAAAACTAGAAGGTTAAATTAGCTTTTACATACAAACAACAATTTGGGTGTTAAGCCATAATGACAAGCTGCTTCGTGCTTCTTGGGAAATGACTTCAATCATTCATCAGTGTTTCAGTCATGACAACATTAGCAGCAACAAAGGCTCTATAATTTGCAAAGAGAAAACAAAAAAGCACATAGCCTGTGGGCTGTGACACTGGCCTTATCCCATGGGGCAACGCGGTTGTGTGTGGGTGCTATGGAGGCCGAGTGCCCAGGCATAAGAGAGTTGGAGACACTGGTCTGTCCGTGGCTCATGCCTCAAGCTCCACTCTTAGAGGCAGTGGTTATGAGAATCAAGCATTGCAATAAGACCAGCAAGGAATCCCTGATATAAGTTTTTTGGGTTTTTTTTTTTTGTTGTTGTTTTTGTTCATTTGGTTTTTGGTTTACAGGATAAAGCTCTGGAGCTATGAAATCATTTTTGCATTGAGGCTTGGATATTCATTTTTGTGTCCTCTATGGTCTACTGGTTGAACTCCACACAGATTTTTCATCTTGAAGAGTTTATATATTTTATTGATAAATTCTAATTTGATGCTGCAAAACTTGAAATCATATCCTATGCCACTATTCATGACTCAGATCAGAAAGGTGCCACTTCTCTATGAGTACAGTCACTAATGGTCAAGCTTCCAGAATCAGGCCTTCATCATCTGAGGATGGATGAATTGTCTCTCTTTTTAAGCACACTGTATGTTGATTTTATAAACTAGGTTGCCTATGTCAAAAGATCCCTGTACTGAATAGTATCCTATAGTAGAAAGGTCAGTAATGTAATCTCTCATGACTACAACTCCCTTCCAAAGGAGTTCAAGAGTTATTTACAGCTGATTTCTTATATAGCTGGTCATGTTCTACATCATATGACATTGAATTATTCTTCCACACTAGGCCCATGAACTATGATCAGGTCAGCATTTGAACATGAATGCTTAATTTCAAACTGGTCTAGAGTTGTGTGCCATGAACAGTGGTGGCAGTGTGGAGTTTGGCAGCTATAGATTAATATCTGATTAAAGAAGTGGCCAAGAAGAAAAAAACCATCAAAGTGTCGCTATAGGGTTCTTCCACCATGACAGCTGCTGCAGCTTGTGGCTCAGCACTGGATTGATCTCATGGTAGACAAACCTCCTACTGAGCCAGTAGATGGAAGGTTGAACTGATGTACGCAAACAGGAATCTACAAATATCCCTGAATTGGGAATAAAACCAGTTTAAGAATGAAACAGGATGAAAATGTAGAGTCTGATAGAATCTGAAGTTTAAATAAAAAGTAAGTAAAATGTTAAATAGAACAGCAAGATCTACTATCCATTGGTGTTATTAAATGGAGTGGATCATCAAACTTTCACTGCCTTCTATTTTATTTTAGACCCTGAAAAGCACGATAGATTCAAAAGTTAATTATAGAAAGGGAGGGAAACTACTTCACAGCCTTTGTCTGCTTATCTTTACCCACCACAGCAGTCGATTAGTACTGCTTTATCTGAGGATGTTACAATGCAGACATATCAACAAAGCTCATTTATTAATTCTGTTAACGAAATTAGATTGTCAGAGCTTGCTCCTAAATTTCTGGATCAAAGCTGAATATTAATAAGTAAACAATAATTGAAAATAGAGCAGTGCCTGCTCTACATTCCCACCTCTCCACCATCTTTGAACCTGTAACTTTTACTATATTTGCCTAGGACACCTATACTTAGGTCCTTGCTTAGGATCTTTTATTTCTTTGTTGTATGGAAAGCAGATGCTTTATGGTGGGACATTCAGTCACAATCTAACTCCTATGTGCTTCTTCATTTTTCTTTTTGCTATTCCCCTACATTATAGCTTGTCTCCAACAACACTGGTCTTCTCACCATTGGCTAAAAATAATTTGTTCTCCTGCCTCTATGTTTCCACTTGTGTCATTATTTCCAAAAAGAATGCCCCTTTCTTCAAATTCTAACCCTCAAGTCCTACCCATCTTTCAAAATGCAGCTAAAAATAACTTAATTTGAACCCAAGAACAGGATATGAACTCGTCTGGCTGGAGTCATCCAAAAAAGCCGTTTTCAAAACTTGGTGTGTATAAGAATCACATGTAGAGCATGTCACAAATGTGGATTCCTAGGTTTTATGCCTAACATTTCTGATTTAAACAGATCTTGGGTGTGGCTCCATAACCTTCATTTTTTTTGTAAGTACCACCAATTGATTCTGATGCAGTGTTTGTGGACCATTTCCTAAAAGAATTGTGTAAACCAGACACCTGACACCTCGTGTTTATTGTTTTGCTTTTTCTATTTGATTTGGATATTAAGAGAGAAAATAACATCATTAAATATTTTCAGAGTAAATTAAATTTCACCTACCAGGAGTTCAACTACCATTTGTTCTGTGAACAGTGGCAGGCAGCTGAAGTAGTATTTTTTCAAAATCACAGATTCTTAAATCCCACTGTAAAGGTATCTACTAGGTGAAAAGGACAGCATTAAATAGTATCACCCACATGGGTGGTTCTTATCCATGTCCACTGACTGGTCTTGACCCTTGATAAAATTTTCACCACTCTCTCTAGAAGAGCAATAGGGGAATAGGATACATTTTCCACAAAACTATTACTTTTCTTTTTAAATTTAAATGTGATGTTTTATTTGGGCACTATGTCTTTCCTTTCTTTTACTTGCTATTAAATATTTTTGTATTTCCACATGAAGTAGTAATAATAACTAACTATACTTTTTGACATCTTTACTTAAAAATTTTGCCCCTATAATAGATCCCATTTTACAAAATGACCAGCTAACTACTTGTCAGTAAAATGGTAAATACAAGTACTCCTTAACTATGCATTAATTCCAGCATCTTCCTTCCAAAGTGCATTTCCTTTTCCTAGGACTCCGATATGTGAAGCATAGTACAGCTGCTGGGTTTCTGTATGATTTTTCAACAAACCCTCTGCAGACAGTGCCATGAGGACTAGCTCCACCTTCTCAAAAAAGCACTCTCCCCTAGACATTGACTTTATTGAGGACATTCCAGATCTTTGCTAAATAGCTTATTGTGATGCTTTTCAATTTTCTTACCTTAAAAGTGTCGCATTTTCTTATAAGATGGTGGTAGTGAATGATAGAATTTAACACCCTTGAAATAAATTGATACACCCCTGTGTTGCAGCACAAAGGACACAAAACACACAAAGTACTCGAATTCAAGGACTTTATTTTGATTCATCTCATTTGTATTACTACATTGAGTTTATTATATTTCTACCAAGGAATAGAAATTTGTTATTAACCCTCAAGCAGCATTTCCTTGGCATAGAATGATAGTGCAGCAAAGGTACCCTGAGATGTTTTCCTCTGATGTGGAGGGAGCCATCCACATCACTTATCTGCACTTCCTGGCTGGCAGTTACTAACAGTTCTGTCCCTAGAACAGATCAGACCTAATGATCATAGGACATTCTCTAACCAACTTCAGAAGCCAAGCATCATTTTTGAGAAAGTTTTAAAATTTCTCATTATGAAAATGTAAAGCCTTGGTCCCTGTCTTTAGAATTAGAAGAAAATTTGTCATTCTTTGGGGCTGTAATTGTTTCCATTAATTGTCCATGGTTGAGACTTGATGCCAGCTAATTTACCAATACCTTCAGAGGTGGCTGAGGAGTCTAAATATATGGCCTGAATTATTTGACAAATAACCACTGTCTCAGTTCCTCCAACCATGGAAAAAATTATGGTTTTTCATTAAGCATACATCTAGCTAACCTTAGTAAACTATTACTTTGCAGAGAAACCTGGATCCTATTTTACTTAATTTGCTTTGTATTAAAATTGTTCAATTAAACCCAGGCTGAAAAATAACGTGTTCCTCTAGTGTTTATATAAAAACCATTTTTCCAAATGAGTTTCTGTATGAATATACACAATATTTTCTCAAAAATTAATAGTTTTCACTTGAAAAAAATCATAACACTATATATTAATTATCCAAAGCACTGGTTTTCTTCATGACCTCTTTGACACAGCTTTCACCTCAGTAGTCTCAACCACGGAAGCCATGAAGAAAATAAAAAAGGGGCTGAATGTAGGTTTTCAACTGGAATGGTGGTTAATTACTTCTGTTCTACACTATTTGTCCTGTATGGTCAGTAACATGCTAATGAGTTTCAATTAAGTTACCTTTGCAAAACTGAATTACCTTTGGAAAATTCTGCCAAGAAGCAGGAATTGGGTCATATAAGGGGGATATTAAATAAATATTGTCTTGCTATCAGTGAAAATATATGCTTAACTCCTTTACTCTTCGTTATCTGTGATTCAGGATCACTGATGTGTGTTATGGGGTTATGATCATGAGTGCAAGTGGCTTAGAAGGAAGTAAAAGGATTAATAGACTAAGCAACTGTAGCTCTAGCATGTTCTATGCAACTGAAAGGTGTTCATTGAACTGTTCCACCCTAAACCTTGACAGCAGAACATGCTGAGGTGGGAAGGTGACTAGTCTGAAAAAAGGGGCTGGAATTAGAGCATTATTTGTCCTCATGTTCTCCCAAAGCACCAATCTCTTAAAAATGAGAGGGTAAATACATATTCTACCTTCCCCTACCACTTTGGAGGCTTATATAAACTGAAGTGTTTGAAACTCCTGTAATTAAAGAAAGACCAGCTAATTATTTAATCTTGTTAACCAATATCTCCTGATATTTTTCCAACTAAATCCTTATTTTGAGAACCATTCATGGAATTGGTGTCCTCACATCTGGGAACAGAAATTTTAGGAGGGTTCCCTCCATTCCCAGAACTGGTAAGAGTGGTCCATGGCGCCAAAACTATTTATATAGTCAATGTGGTATGTGCTGAACACCTGCTTTGCTTCTGGGAATCTGGGATTTAGGTATGTGCTTGGCAGAAGACCCCTGTGTGATTAGCCCCACTATAAATGTTGGACACTGGGTCTCTGAGTTTCTCTGGTTGGCAACATTTTATATGCATTGTCACAACTCATTGCTGGGGAGATTAAGAGCATCCTGTGTGACTCCACTGGGAAGGAATGCTTGGAGGTTTGCACTGGGTTTCCCTGAGCATCACCCATATGCCATTTCCCTTTGCTGATTTTGCGCAGTATCCTTTCACTCCAACAATCACAACTGTAAGCACAAATATCTGCTGAGTCCTGGGAGTCCTCTTAGCAAACTGTCAAACTTGAGAGTGGTCTCAGCAACCCCAAACAGGTGTGGTAAGCAAGACAGACATGACCCTATCCTTGTAGAACTTATTATATGAGGATGTAGATATTAACAACAACAAACAATACTTACAAAATAATCACTTATAAATGGAAAATTTAGATACTTTTTTAAAGGAAAAGTGGCAGTTTCTGTGAGACAAATGCTGGCAAAACTGAATCTGAATTGGGGATGCTAGAAAGGCCTTCACTGAAGAAGTGAGAATTAAACTCAGTCCTGAAGGATGGGTAGGAGTTATTTACTCAGGACAAAAGCAGGGAGGAGCAATTTGGAAAAAGGGAGTAAGAATTGCAAAGGCACTCAGCCTTGTTGAAGAGGACATATCTAGTAAACAACAGACCACTATTTAAAACTGGTTTCCAGGACCTCTGTTGAGTGGTATTTCCATAGCACTTAGTACAATACTGCTTCACACCAATAGCATACAAAGGTTTTCACTCCATTGTAATCCCTCAGCACTCTGATCTTGCCATTCCATTGCTGTGTATATCAGGGAAAAAAAGTACAATCATGCCAAGGACCTTTATGGATTGAGGTTGATGTTAGAGTCAAAAGATCTGGCTTCTTTTATACATGCCTTATTAGGGAACTTCTGGGTGCTCTCAGTAGTCTACACCTTGATCTAGGTGGTGTGTCCATGAATGTGTTCAGTTTGTGGAAGCCGATTGAGCTCTTGTACACTTAAAGTCTGCACGCTTCTTTACAGATGAAATTTAGCTCCAAAAAATTTACTGAAAAAATGTGAATTGCTACCTTGTTATTATCTTGCCCTGTTATCAACATGCTTTTTGTTTTGTTTTTAACTTTGAACAAATCATACAGTCTCACTCAACCTCAAGTTTATCCTCTATAAAATGAATGAGAACATCTGCCTGCTGTTTTTATTTATTTATTTATTTATTTATTTTTTTGAGACGGAGTTTCGCTCTTGTTACCCAGGCTGGAGTGCAATGGCGCGATCTCGGCTCACCGCAACCTCCGCCTCCTGGGTTCAGGCAATTCTCCTGCCTCAGCCTCCTGAGTAGCTGGGATTACAGGCACGCACCACCATGCCCAGCTGATTTTTTGTATTTTTAGTAGAGACGGGGTTTCACCATGTTGACCAGGACGGTCTCGATCTCTTGACCTCGTGATCCACCCGCCTCGTCCTCCCAAAGTGCTGGGATTACAGGCTTGAGCCACCGCGCCCGGCTGTTTTTTTTTAAACTTTAGTGGAAATCAGATGTCTTAATTAACAATATTATCTGATTGATAGATGTGATCCAGCCTGTGATGCCATTTAAAAAAATCATACTCATTTCAGTTACCTCTCAATTATTCACTGCCTAATTATCTAGTCTGTGAGTTTTCTGGACTTAAGATATTCTCTTCCAAACTGTTTACCCATTAGAGTCATTGCAGCAGAAAATGCAGAAATAAAGAAAAGAAGAATTTTTAAAATTATTTTGCTCGGCACAGATTTTGATAGAAAAGGAGGAGGAATAAAGTCTTAAGTGTTTACGTTTTAGTATAGTTTTTAGATTGTCAATGTAGTTCCATTGTGTATGCTAACTTGAATCTGTAACAATTTATTTTGTTTATTAAAAATAATTGCAATTACTCATTGACTTTACATTATCATAGATGAGGCATTATATATAATAGCATATATTATATAGAGATAGATGTAGGATTACAAGAGGTTTTTGTATAAAACTTTACTAAATTAAGAAAAAAAACCATGACCTTTGTCATGGAAGATCATGGAATAAAGAGTATAGTTGAAAAGATGGAGAAAGAGAGGGGATGGAGATTGAATTAGAGGATGAAATCTTAGGAAGCCTTAGGAAGGACAGGAAAGAGTGCATGACACGTTAGAGTAAGTAAACCAAGGCATCACAGTGCTTAGGTTTAGGTAAGAAAACAAAGACAGGACCTTTCTGTCCTGTGGGAGAGCAGGGCATTGGTTGTTGGGCCCTGCATACAAGATTAACAAAGAGGAGACACAACTTTCTTCTTCTTCACACTGCCCCATCAGTATCAGCCAGACCTTACTCTCATCTATTTTACGTAAAAAAGGCTGACACAAAAGACCATAACATATGTGGTAGCTTCTCTGAGAGGTATTCTTTAACACATGAAGAATTATCAGTGAGGTCAGCTTGCTGAGAGAGGTGACAAAGCTTGAGGACAGGCAGGATGAAGTGGAATTGTGGCTGAGAGGCAGACCCAACTGAAAGAAATTAAAGAAATCACTGCACAAGGGAATGCTCTTCATATCTAGGCTGGTCACAAAGTAAGAACAAACTTACAAACTTTGTGTATCTAACTTTGTGTCTCTTTTCCTCTATTCTGCTATCACTTCTCTGGAGCCTTTTGTCTTATCTATAAAAGAAAGGCATAGAAATGGGTAATCTCCAAGGTCCTTCCCAGCTCTGACAGCCTTGGACTAACCCTTCCAAGTGAGTGCAGCCTTTTGTACTGAATGTAATACCACATTGCCTATGGGGAGAAAACTAGACTGCAGCATAGAATTATGAATTTGACCTTCGAAATTTAAGCTGTTTGGTTGTATTCTAACTGTTCTCCTAAGGGAGCAGTTCTGTTCCTTCAGTATTTGGAAACTAAACATAGTTCTTAAAGCGAATTGGAAAATGACTATTATCCATCATTCAACACTGAGGTCTGTCTCCAGGGCTGGTTAGAGGGCACGTGGCTATTTGAGGTGGAGGGAATGGAGCAGGAGATGAAGTTTATTATGCCAAGTACTGTGCCCACTAGAAATCTCAGGAAACCCAGCCTCTGGAGCTCAATGGAATTTGGAACCACTTGGTGCTTGAAATAATTCACTTCTGCCTAAAGGAAGAAAAAAAAATCTTTCCAATATTTTTCTCTTGAAATATCACCGGTTGTTCCAGACATTTTTAAAAAATAGCAGTATTTGGATATATTGTATTTTAAAAAGAGTCAGCAAGATTCAGTTTACATTTGCCTTGAGGCTTGGTGACTTTATGTTTGCAGTCAATGTGAAAAACAGTTTGAGATACCTGTTAAACTTTGAACACAGCGGAATTTACTATTTCTCTTTTGGAAACTACAAATAATCCTATATATTTTGGTAATGAGGTAGGAAAGAAGCAAACCATATCCGTATTCTTAAATGTTTTGGCAAGGGAACTTGCTCTACTTTAGACCCATAAAATGAACCCAGCAACAGTTCCCAAATCTATCTTTTGGATGAACCTAAGAGAATTCTTAGCTCAGAATGGCCTAGAGAGAAAACTTAAATATCTGAATCATGTGGAATCTACTTAGAGGCTGGTTATTTTCATAATGAATTTGATAAATTATATTTGCATCAAGAACTCTGAATTACAGGTACTGACAGAGCTATTTCATTAATTTTATCAGCTTATGCTGCCAGAGAGGCCCCACATATATCTGAAAAGATATACCATAATAAGTTGTGCCACAATTGAAGTGGATCTCCCCCCCCCCCCCCGCCCTTTTAATGACTTCATGTGAAAGTAAATTAAGGCCTCTTTGGATGGCCACTGATATGTCCTATTGTCTTAGGTTAAGTTCCTTGAAAACAGATTCTGGGACAGTTACTTGTGAACAGAAATTTTACTGGAAGGAAGCAAAATTAAGCAGAGGGATAAACTAAACTGTGATATAGTCACAACCAAGGTCTCAGCTATGAAGCTGTGACTGCCTTTCAGATTTGTCCTGAATTGAGGTAAGGATCCCAGGCCTTTCCCCTCAGGTGAGCAGTCACTGGGGGAGGGCTGTTCTTGGAGAGAGGCGAACATATACTTGAATGACACAGAACTCTTGGGCAAGGGAAATTTCTGGAAAGCAATTTAGCTATGAGCTGACAGTAGGCTACAGTCCTGACATAGGGAAATAGGTGTCCCAGCCTTAAAGGGAGAATATGGCCTTCAAACCACCGCATCCTCTATAGCCTACCCCACTGGGCTGCTCAAATTCATTTACTCATATAAAAAGATTTGCCTCATCAGAGACAGCTCCTTCAGGATTCTAGTTAGTCCCTTTACCTGGGAAAATTTAAAGACTATTACTAAGATAAGCTCTAGCCCCGTTTCTGTACTTAGCCTAAGGAACTCAACTGACATTCATCACTTCTCTCCTCCACCAGCTCACTTTTAGCCACCAACTTTTCCGGTTTAGATGGCTTAATTATTGAGGCAACTCAGACCCTTATCCATAAAGGGTCTGAACCCCTGGACACTGTGCTTTTTCAGATTGTGGCTATTACAATATCAATTTACTGCCAATTTGGACAAGGCAGTACCAAGAGATGTCCCAGTGGATTCTCAGGTGGTCAGATGTATTCTTCCCTGCCTCTATGTAAGGCTTCCTGTCCCAGTGGAAGACCTGCCTCTGCCTTATCACCAGGGTCAATTACTTCTGCCAGAATAGTAATTCCTTTTGTAGCTTGCCAATCTTTTGGTCTAAGAAGTCTGAAATGACCAGATGACAGCCACAACACAAAGTTAATAGGAATCAAAAATTCCTCTGTCCCTGGTGGACACATTACCCCTATAGAAACCAGGACCTTTAAACCAAAAATGCCCAGAATTGCAGATATGGGAAGCACAACTTCTTCAAGTGGATACCTGAAAGCAGAGCCACTCTATTCTACCATTTGTCTCTGTACCCACATAGTCTATCTATTGGAAACACAGCACCATATAGAAATCATTGACTTAAGGTATACCTCAGAGTATCAGTTTCAAGCTGGTACCTCATCTATGCTATGAAAAGGCCATCTGTTCCTCTATCCAACTGGTGGCTTCTGTGTGCAGGTGACTTGCATAACCACATATCCACTGCCATGACTGCCATACCCTCTGTGATAGTTAATTGTATATGTCAACTTAAATGGGCCACAGCGTACCTAGATGTTTGGTCAAATGTTATTCTGAGTGTTTCTGTGAAGGTGTTTTGGATGAGATTAACATTTAAATTAGTAGACGGAGTAAAGCATATTGCCCTCCCTAATGTGGATGAGACTTATCCAATCAGTTGAAAGAATGAAGAGAACAAAAGGATGTCCTTCCCCTAGTAAGACTTAATTTCCCTGCCTAATGGTCTTCAAACTGGAACCTTGGCTCTTCCTGGTTCTACAGAACCTTTGGCCTTTGGACTCAAACTAGGCACTGGCATTGCAGATTTTGGACTTGCCAGTCATCATAACTGCATGAACCAATTCCTTATAATAAATCTCTTTACACATACACACACACACACACACACACACACACACACACACCCTATTGGTTCTGTTTCTTTGGAGAACCCTAACAAGCACACCCCCTTGCCACAAGGCAGGTTTCTTGGTTCAAAACCATGTTATTCAGAATAATAATACTATTACTATTATGGTAATACTGCCTGAGGCCATACAAGCAGAAAAGACAATCTCATATCGACAATATTAATCAATTTCAGGTAAGATGAACCAATTCTGTTTCCTAGATGAAAGGGGTCCAATATAATCAGTTTGCTATCAATAGCTGGTAGTTCTCTTCAAAGCATGGTGCTATGTTGGAAATTCAGTGTTGATCTCTGTTATTGGCAGGTTGGGCATTCAGCAGCAGCTACACATGCCTTGGCGAATATGCACTCATGCTGTTGGACATGTGTATAGCTTCTATGTCTGCCACTACAACTACTCTATTCATGTGCTCTTTGTGTCAGCCCTGGAGTAGCCAGTGGCAACCTGGCTTTGTCAGCCCAAGTACTCTGTCTACTTTGTTTTTAGTTTTCCTCCATGTAGGATGCTCTAGGCATTATCAGTCAACACAGGAGGCTTTTACACTTTGTGCCCAATCCCATAAGTCTGTCTACTGGCCTCTTCTCCAGACTGCCTTGTCTCTACAGGCCTCTAGTCTCTCTCCTGGACTCTGACCAATCAGCCAAGCCATTTGCCACTGCTCCTCAGTCCATACATATTCTTATCATGGCCCATTTTTCTTTCTACATAAAGTGAATAACCAGGTGTACCACCCAAAGTTTTGCCCCTAGGTAGGATCTCCTTCCACCATGGTTTTAAGGGTCATATGAGTGGAGCTGTAGTGTAACAGCAGTTCATTGCCATCTTTCACACAGATATTGAGCTGGCCCGTCTATGAACCAAACTCAAGCTTTATCCCCTTATTTTATGTGGTCATAAAGAATCTTTACATGGGCCAAGCATGGTGGCTTATGCCTATAATCCCAGCACTCAGGATCACCTGAGGTCAGGAGTTCAAGACCAGCCTGTCCAACACGGTGAAACCTCGTCTCTAGTAAAACTACAGAAATTAGCTGGGTGTGGTGGTGCACACTTGTAATCCCAGCTACATGGGAGGCTGAGGCAGGAGAATTGCTTGAACCCAGGAAACAGAGGTTGCAGTGAGCAGATATTGTGCCACTGCATTCCAGCCATGGTGACAGAGCAAGATTCAGTCTCAGAAAAAAAAAAAAAAAAAGCAAAAAAGATTTTTTAATGTGACTAAAGCTCTATGTAAGCCAAGGGGGAAAAAGTGTGGGTGCAATACTAGTGAACGTTGGGCATCTGGGCTACTTCCTGGTGAGATACAAGCATGCTATGTCCTCTGGCCCAGCTCATTCCTGATTCAGTAGGTACCACTTCTAACTTGTTTTCTGCTGGGATTGCTTGATGTTATGATTTAGTGGGTCTGACAGTAGCCAACTCTGCAGCCGTGGCTGGTGGAATCAGGAACAGAGACTGCTTATTTTTTGTTAGCAAGACAAAAATCAAGATTTCTGATTTTTGTTGTAAGAGGGGAAGGAGATATTTTCTAAGTGACCAAGAGATTTTAGAGAGATCCACTGTGTTCAGGAGCAGAGGACTTCATAAAAAGTGAAAGTAAAGTAATGAGAAAGAAGAATGAAGAAAGAATTGAGAAAAGCAGCAGGTCTACAATTCAGGGTATTCAGGATGTGAGTGCTTCCCTTTTAATGTTGCGGACAATTCAAATGAACATCATAAAACAAAGCTAATGAGCAGCTTTTGGGTTGCTAAATAAGTTTTATTATTGTTGGTGGTTGTGTGATATCTATCAATCAATCAACCATCTAATCTATTGTATCTATCGTGTCAAGAAAGTTTTCCAGCCTGGGTGACAGAGCGAGACCCCATAAATTTTTTTTCTTTGAGATGGGGTCTCGCTCTGTTACCCAGGCTGGAGTATAGTGGTGCGATCATAGCTCACTGTGGCCTCCACCTCCCAAGCTCAAGCAATTTTGAAAAGTTTACTTCAAATTTTGTAGAGACAGGGTTTCACCGTGTTGCCCAGGCTGGTCTCAAACTCCTAGGCTCAAGTGATCTGTTCACCGTGACCTCCCAAAGTGCTGGAATTACGGGTGTAAGCCATCGTACCTGGCCCATAACATTTTTTTTTTTAATTAGCCAAGCATGGTGGCGGGTACCTGTAGTCTCAACTACTCAGGAGGCTAAGGCAGAAGGATTGCTTGAGCCCAGGGGGTTGAGGCTGCAGTGAGCTATGATCATGGTAAAATAAGATTATGTCTCTAAATAAATAAATAGTTTAAAAGCCAGGAGTTCAAAGAAAATAGAGAAAGCTGTGATTTCTGGTGTTGCAGGAGACTGTGATTTGCTAATTGTGACTTGCTGCAGGGTAAAGAGAAGCTTCTTCTCACTTGAAGAGATGGTCTTGGGAAAGAAAACATAATGCCTCTAGTCCTGTTAGTCAGCTGATGCCCATCCTCACATCCACATGCTTGAAACACACAGAAAACGGGGCCTTTTCTTTTTTCTGATTTAACATATTATTAAAGACAAGAACCCTGGCTTGTATCTTTGATATCTCAAATGATATCCATTTGATCCGTGGAGAAATTAGTATTATGGTTCTCAGACTTCAGCGAACATATAAATCACCTAGAAGTATATTAAATTCCCAGGAACCACCTTCAGAGGTTCTGATTCAGTGAATATAATTTTGTAATTTTCAGCAGGAAAAGCACTTCAGGTCATTCTGCTTGGGAACAATACGTTGAAAAACATGAATCCAGTGAACCCATTTGAGGAAGTATTGGCCAAATGATGTTAACTTTTTTGTGGAGTTCTTGGTCATTGTGATCACAGTGATAATAACTCTTAATGAAATGTATTCTGTGGTATATTTTAGTATCTGCATTCTTTTCAAGCAGTGGGAAGTTTTCTCTTCCAATTGACATAAAGAGTAGATTCTATTGAATTTTCTTTTTCTCTGTTTATTAAATGAAAGACATATATCAGCAGTGCAGAGAATTAGTTGAAGACGTTTGTAATGATACAGATAATACTTAGACGTCTTGATTTGAACTTTGGTTTCTCATTTAGGCCCGGTGACAACTCTAAAACCACTGTGCCACTCCATAGCTTAGACTGCCGAGAACTAACCATAAAGTTTAAAGAGAATCTCAAAGCAGTTTTTTTTGAAAAATGAAATGTGACCTATAATCCCAGCACTTTGGGAGGCCTAGGCGGGTGGATCACGAGGTCAAGAGATCGAGACCATCCTGGTCAACATGGTGAAACCACATCTCTACTAAAAATACAAAAATTAGCTGGGCATGGTGGCATGTGCCTGTAATCCCAGCTACTCAGGAGGCTGAGGCAGGAGAATTGCTTGAACCCAGGAACTGGAGGTTGTGGTGAGCTGAGATTGCGCCATTGCACTCCAGCCTGGGTAACAAGAGCGAAGCTCCTTCTCAAAAAAAAAAGAAAAAAGAAAAGAAAAGAAATGTGAACAAAAACAACAAAAACTTATCTATTGCATTTAGACACTTTTTATTGACAGAGGAGTTTCCATCTGAATATCTGAATGAAACATTCATTAATAGATCTTTTGAAGTACTATTTATCGCCTTTACTTCTGAAGAAGAGTTTTTAAACAAATTCCCTTCTTCTCTTTCTCTCCTTTCTCTCCTTCAAGGGCTATTTTGTGTGTGTGCGTGTTTTACCTACAGTGGGTGCCATGAAACTTAGCACTTGGTAGTGTCTTCCTTTGCACTCTATATATCAAATAAGAAAAAGCACTGAAAGTGATACGGAAGGGGGAAAGGGTGTGGTCCTTGGCTAGGGCTCCACCCCTGGGCCTTTGCCCATGGACCTAGGTGAGGACAGGCATTTTTATTGTCCTGCCCAAATGTTGCATCTCCCAAGACCACCCTGGCCGGCCACACCCTCATCCTGTGCCTATAAAAACCCTGAGACTCTAGCAGGCAGACACAACAGCAGAGGAACACACGGGCACCTGGACATTGAGAGGAATGCACCCACAGACACCAGCAGGTCTGCAGGCCATCGACCCGGTAGAAGTTTGGCCCAGTAGAAGTTTGGCCCGCTAGAAGGCAGAGTTTGGCCAGGGCAGTAGGAGGAGACCCTGGTCCGCTCAGTGGCCTGACTCCAGGGGAAATTCTTCCTGCTCCATTCCCCTTCTGACTTCCCCCATCTGCTGAGAGCAACCGCCACTCAATAAAACCTGCACTCATTCTCCAAGCCCAGGTGTGATCTGATTCTTCCAGTACACCAAGGCAAGAACCCGGGATAGAGAAAGCCCCCTATCCTGTGACAAGGTAGAGGGTCTAATTGAGCTGGTTAACAAAAAGCCACCTATAGATTGCAAAACTAAGAGTACACAGTAGCACATGCCTACTGGGGCTTCAGGAGCTGTAAACATCCACCCCTAGACGCTGCCCTGGGGTTGGAGTCCCACAGCCTGCCCGTCTGTATGCTCCTCTAGAGGTCTGAGCAACTGGAGACTGAAGAAGTGACCCACTCCCTCTGTCTCATGCCCTGCGAGGGTGACAAGGGAACCTTTCCCATTTCAAAGGCACTTCAAAATGTTAAAGCACTATGCGCCTATAAAATGACCATGATCACATAGGAATGGCTAAATGATTTTCCCATTGCTACAGTATGGGTTACTGAGAAATAAGTGTCTGTCTTCTACTCTTGGTTCCCAGCATATGGAAATAGAAGGTACTCACTTGGCAATATTTGATCACCTTATGTAAATTTATTTATTTTTTGGTTCTGTGTCATGAATCTCATAAAACCAATTGCTACTACCATCACCTATTGTCCAAACACATCTGATCATGACTGTAAAGTAACTGGATGCTCTAAGATCAGGAACATGTGACACCTGGCCTCTCTTCCTTTTCTCTTTTTCCCCTTATAGAAATGGTATTCGACCCTGAGTGCCCTTTTCTGACGAACCTCAGTATGACTCCAGAATCCTTCTTAACACATAAGCCAGGATTCTCTGCCAGTCAGCCAGGGTTTCCTACCAATCAGCCAAGACTCAGAGTGTCATCTTTACCATCCTTTTTCTAGATACCAATTTTAGGTTATAGGTTCATCTGGACTTCTGGGAAAGAAACTAGTTATGGCATCATAAAACCTGGGCTTCTAGTCCTGACACTGCCATAAACAAGCTGTACTACCTTAGGCAAGTAAGTTAATATATTGGAACCTCCATTTTCTCACCCACCATGTAAGATATTTGAACCAGATGCTCTCTAAGGTACCTACTGCCAGCTGTGAGAATTTGTAATTTGGTAAATGGAAGCCAGACAATCACAACCTGGTTGGGCTCTTAGTAGTCATAAGAATCCAATAAAATATACTTCTTTTCCATTTGTCTACCAGAAAAAGAACATTTATGTCTGACATAACAGCTAGATGTTTGTCATGAGCTTGTGTTTGCAAATTCTTGATGGTTCTTTAATTTTTATAGTCATCTGTGAGGAGAGCAGTCACACTGTTTATAATGGAAGTAACTAAGCTTTGGCTGCATAGAGTATTTTGGAAGGGTCTATAACTCAATTTTATAATAAACATTTCTGGGTCCCTCTGGAATGGCACTTTAAGGTGATAAATGTATCTGTTCCTTAATTCTACTATGACAGCCATGCTCTAGCTCTCAAGCAAAAACTTTATGCCCTATCCCACTTCGAGAGGCTTTGAACAGTGACGTCATATGTCTGAATCAGTGGGCTCCTATTACAGTAACAGGTCAATCAACCCAGGATGTTGTGGTTATCAAAACCCCAGAAAGTTAGTTGTTCCGCTGTGTCCTGCTCTAGCCTCAAGCTTCAGGATGAGCTCCACAGTCCCATGAAGATCAGAGCCCAGAAGCCACCTGTGCCTCCTGGTGATTTCATCATCAGCCCAAATAGATCTGCTGGTTACTATGAGGATCATATGCAATAGGGGGTAGGAAAACACCATGTTAACCCTAAAGCCAAAGAATGGTGTTCTCTGTGAGAAGAGGAACACCCAGTAAACATGGCTGAAAATGACTCATGTTATGAAGACACATCCTGAGCAGCCAAATAGAAAGAAATGCAAATATTCAAAGACGTTTTGTAACTTCTTGATGAAAGTGCAAGTGGAAACACAAACTGTTTTTTAAATCTATGATCAGTGTTCCCACCAACACTTAGGAATATGGACCCATCTGAAGAACCGCATGCATAACTGTGTGCATGTGTTTTCTTTCTGCCGCTGTTTATCTCCCCCTTCTCCTCTTCTTCCTCCTCTTCCTCCTCCTTCTTTTTCTTCTTCTACACACTCTCTCTCTCTCTCCCTCTCTCTCTCTCTCTCTCTCTCTCTCTCTCTCGCCCCTCTGTAACAACTTAAAGATTTTAAGTACAGGATGTTATCTCTGAGGTCTTGAGCTTGGGTCCAGTTGTTTTCTATAGTTTTCCAAAATGTTTCTTTTCCTTTTCCAATCTTAGAACAAAAAGAATATCTATGACTCACTCAACATGAGGTCAACACAACATGACAGAGCTCTCTTTCTCTCTGTGCAGATTTCACATCGTGCTTGCAACCTTGTTGTTTGTGAATAGAAATTCTATTTATTTCGTATTTTACTGGATATTTATCCATATGTTAAGTAGGTGTGAGCTGTGCACAAATCTTATCAGAAGCCTCACAATATGCCTGAAATTGTGTGGCATCTGAGAATTCACAAAGTGTCCTCTGAAGTGTGACACAGTGTTAAAGAGTACTGGTTTTGCAGGAATCTAACACCTTAAAAAATAAGAGGGAAATATGAGGATAGGCAGAAAACTTTTCTACGTTTTTTCCCATAAAATAGTTTTGAAGGTCCCAATTTCTTTCTATTCTATATGATATTTAAATTTTAAACTATCTGAAGTTTCCAAAAATAAATTCACATAACATATAATTTCATGGATGAAGGAGTTAAGTGCCCAACAGAAGCTGCCCCACTGATTTTATTTGTTAATGAACATGGCTTGTCATGATGAAAGAAGGTTATTATAATCATGAAAAAATAGTAGATCTATAAGATATCTGGGAATGTCTTCTTTGGTTTAAGATGAAGTCAAAGTTTTCTGTGAAGTTCACAAAATGGACATCAGGAAAAATGACAAGTACCTAGATGCGCTTGATCAATATTTATTCTTGAATAAAAGTTAACATTTTAAAGATGGTAAGCAATATATCTTCTATATTATCCTAAAAGCCAAAAGGGACACAGCTAGGAGAGGTGTTCAAATCACTGTTCAATATCAGAAAGGATCTGAAGACCTGTGGGCCAGGCTAATTTTTTTTTTTTAGATTTTTACATTATTTTATTCATATTGTCTTTGAAATCTATATATATTTTACACTTATAGCACATCTGAGTTCAAACTAACCACATATCGCATGGCTACATTTGGCTACTGAATACCTTACCAGACATTGCATTTACATACCATTAGAATATATATATATATATATATATATATATATATATATATGGATTTACTTAAATTTCTGGGGTACATGTGCAGATCATGCAAGTTTGTTACATAGGTATACATGTGCCATGGTGGTGGTTTGCTATGTCCATCGTCCCGTCATCTACATTAGGTATTTAGGTATTTCTCCTAATGCTATCCCTCCCCAATTCCCCCATCCCTGCTATTCTTCCCCTACGTCCCCATCCCCCAGGCCCCAATATGTGATGTTCCTTTCCCTGTGTCCATGTGTTCTCATTGTTCAATACCCACTTATGAGTGAGAACATGCATGTCTGGTTTTCTGTTCTTGTGTCAGTTTGCTAAGCATGATGGTTTCAAGCTTCATCCATATCCCTGAGAAGGACATGAACTCATCCTTTTTTATGGCTGAATAGTATTCCATGGTGTGTATGTGCCACATTTATTGTTGGAAATTAAGGAAAGACTGGGGAAGTCTGGGTTTGACACCTAGCAGTATGCATTATTCAATGCTCTGGACAGCAGCTATGTACAAACCATTGTAGAAGAATGCTAGTTTGCTATGATTTCTGGGCACAATAAATCTTCACTGGGCACAATACAGGAGAGGAGTGGTCATAGCATCAGTAACAACATTCTTCATTCATCCCTCTTAGGGATAAAGCAAAATGTAGAGATTGTGCAGGGCTGAAGCCCCTCATTCCCAGTCCTCAGCATCTTGTTTTCTCCTTGAAATTCCTGAGATTGGAGGACCTGGAAGATGTTCCTGGCTTGGTAGGTTTATGAAAGGGTGCTGACCTTGGAGCTGCTTTCTGTGGGTTGTTCTGGTGCTTTGCTGGATGCAGGTTCAGGGAGCAGCAGGTTATGGCAGCCAATTCTCATGACAGTAAATGATCACAGCACTTGGCCTTCAGGAAGAGACCAGAGCAACCAAACAGAAATGCAGGTATCTGAGCAGTTAGACTAAGTCAGTTACAACTGCTGCCACATTTGGTTTGCAAAAGAAGCTAAGAAAAATTACAGGCAAGCTAGAACTTGAACAGAAATGTTAATCTGGTTTCCTCATTCATAGAAAAAGGATTATGCAACTGAAAGACATTTCCCCCTTTTAACTGAGCCACGTGGATAATAATATCTAACATCTATTTTCCAGTTTACAGAGATGTGTTGTTTTCACAATGCAACAAGTTAGATAGTATTTAACAGTTAATCCAGTAGAATATGGATGCTCAGATAAGCCTGGTGGTCATCTAGTTATTCAGGCTTCTATTCATTCATAAGATGATTTTTGCTATATACACTACTAGAATTCAATTTTCAGAGATCATATTCAACATTTCTTCTCTTCAGATTTGATGGTTGGTGGCGTTACAAAATAAAAAACGGTGGTACCTTACCATCTGTAATTTTAAAAATTCCATTGAAAGATTATTAAGTATAAATTACTTATAATTTGAGATAAAGAGGTTTATCTTTGAGCTGGAAAGAAGAGAATATTTTTATCTTTCAAGAAAAAGTTAAGTACCATTTATGTCAGAAAGGAATTTATATAGAAAAGATATCAACAATCATGTTTGGAGGGCATGGTAGATATATCTAAAATAATTTGTTTATTCTCCATCATCTGAAGAAATATTAACTAATGTCCTTGGCTAGCCTTTGATTATACTTAATGAAATAGTAACTCCATTTACCAGGAGTTAAGCATTTCAGATATCATTATCTAAGTTTTCTAAGCATCAGCTGAATAGCAGTGAATGAAGAAAATTCACTAAAAGTTTCTCTCCTAGGTCTGGTAGAACTTGCTAGTTATGCAGAAAAACAAATTGTAGCAAATAGTAGCAAATTGAAAAACACAGCTCTAGGGATTAAGGAAGTCAACAAAGAGATGGGTCTCTATTCTCACTGACTTTTCTCTGAAGTTGTCATTTGCAGCTAGCTCTGCTGAACTGGGCTAGACATTGCTTATAGGGATGGAACCAAGTCATCCTGCTTAGAAAACCATTCTCACAGGTGGCCACATCTGTGCTCTCACAGTGGTTTTCAGTCCACCATCCTTGACCATATAGGTCTTGTTGCTGCATGGCTTGTTTGCTGAACACTGTATTTCACACACAACTATGTGTAGTGCTCTCTGGCCCTACCACAAAGTTGCCTTGTATGCCTAGATGTCAACTGGAATCAGAAAGTCAGAAAAGACATCTTGAACAGGTTCTGTCTAGCATAGGAGTTTTCAGGAGGCATGAAAGGGCACATTCATGCTTATTTTTCTGCCACAGGGTTCTGGCTAATATACTCATCCATCACTCTCTTTTACCTTTTTATTTGGTAAAGTCTATAATATTGAAAAGTTGTCATAGAGCACAGGCCCATCTGACAGTGAATCAATGGTGATTACGGAAGCACTTTAGCCATCTTATCTGACTATAGGGTTAGGAATAAGAACATTTGATTCCTTGACCAGAAATTACCTCCAACTCCAAAAATAGACATAAAGGATAACACAGTTCTCCTAACAAGCAAAACATAAGTTTCTTAATTCTTCTTCTGATTTTTCAATCAGCTCCACAGTGATGTTAATTACTTTATGTCACTGACCAAGACAGATAGCCAAACACTTAAATCATAACTAAATGACAGACTATGAAAAAAAAGGCATTTTTGAGAGATGTGGCAAAAAATAAAATATAGTAAAAGTGTCTGAGCAGAGCCTAGTAATTATATGCAAAATGAATGAGTCAAAAGCAAAAAGAGATTTTGCGTCATCATCTCTGACTTAAGAATAATGGATAACCAGTCACCTGCCGGTAGTAGACTGGTTATTCACTCCTTACTCTGCACCCGACCCTCCCCACCGCCCAAATATCCACATCCTAAAACCTGGAGCCTGTGACTATTACTTTATTGGCCAAAAAGGACTTTCAAGTTGTGGCTAAGGATCTTGAAATAGGACGATTATCCTGGTGAGCCCTAAATGCAGTCACACATGTCTTATAAAAGGGATGCAAATGCCAGAGAAGAGAAAGCAATATGACTATGGAGGAAGGGATGAGAATGATATGACCACAAGTCAAGAAATGCCAGCAGCCACCAGAATCTGTTAGATGCAAGGGACAGATTCCGTCCAAGAGCCTCTAGAGGGTGCTGCCAACACCTTGATTTCAGCCGCCAAATACTGATTTTGAGTTTCTGGCCTCCAGAACTAGGGAGAATAAATTTCTGTTGTTTTAAGACACCAAGTTTGTGATAATCTGGTATAGCAACTTCAGAAAAGTAATACACCATCAGTGAATCAGCCAAAATAGACACTACAGATAACACATTCAGCAGGTGTTTTTTTATTTGTTTGCTTTTCTGGTTGATGACAATCTTCATAAAAGAGCTGCCAGCCACCACTCAAGGAATTTCAGAGTGGCTTTCAATCTTTTGGTCTGTTTCTTCGTCTTTTTTTTTCTTCTTTTTTTAAAGGCAGAGTATTAACTTCATTTAGCAATTACAGCTGCCGACTTGGAAGTCCTTAGCAGCAGCATAGCAGATGAGTGAGAACAAGAGTTATGGATCCTGAATCCATAGGGAGGTCAAATTAGACATAGCCAGAAAAATGCCTCCATTGTAAGTAAAGACAAAATATTTCCTTTCACATGTTGTACTAAGGATCAGGAGAAGTAAAATTTCATCTTGATTTCTAATGATTGTCTTCTTGGCAAATGACTTAGTTTCTCTAGGTCTTAGGGTCCTCATCTGTGAATGAATCGATAAAATACACTGTGAAATTCCTTGAACCCTTAACATTCTATGAATTTATTCAGCCCTCAGTTGAAATTAAAATTTATAGCAAGCTCAGCTTTATGGATAGTTTGTGGTCACATCTGTGGATATCAGACATCTCACCATCCTAAGATAAAATGATATAACACATTAACTTTTCAGTCTTCATTATAGATGTTTTCATTCTGTTATGGTTGTAGACACATTACACTAGAACTATTAGCTTAAATGTTTGTCTATCCCACTAAATGACAATCTTCATGAGAGAAGGGACTAGATCTTATATATCACGGAATCCTCATGACCAAGTACTTAAATGCTGGTACAAAGTAAGTGCTTAGTAAATATTTGTTGCATAGATGCATGGCCAGCTGGGTGGCTTCTCTTCCATGAAAAGATATCAGAAAAGATGTGGGCAGTAGAATCACTGAGAAGGTCCCAGGAAGGGGACCACACACACAAAAAAAACAGAAACCAAAAACGTCATCTACATCTCTTATCTATGGTGGACAGCACAGTTCCCAAATCATTTATCCCAGATTTTCCTCATAGCTTAAAACCTTTATCATGTTTCCTTGGAGAGAAAATTGGGTGCTCTTAATCAGAGGTTTGGTTTCTTTTTAAAACATTCTTTATCTCTCTGAAGCACCATTAGACTGTTAATTGAAATAAAAGAGACTTAATTTATAACTGGGACTTGATGAAGTGGTAATTAGAAACAAATGCTATATTGCATTTGAATGCTTTTCTTGTTATTAGCATGTCTATTGATTCTTTTAAACCATTCTGTTCAGTTGAATTTCGGTAGATGAATTTCAGGTATTTTTCCATTGAAAATGACAGTGAAGAAAATTGCCAAGCAATGAGACATTAAGCAAAGAAATGAGTATTTGGCTGGGCTATTTTTCATGATCTTTGCTATTTTTAAAATAATTAATCCAGCCTGTGAGGAAAAAAATATTGTGAGTTATGCCCCACTCCACCTGCAAAATTAGTCTAAAAATACGGTGTTATCAAGAGTGGGACTGAACTTGATTTGAAACAAGTTACTCTTTAACGCTCCTGGCTTAAAAAAAATCAGAGTTCTTAATTTATAGCAACTTTAGGAAAGCGTGCTGATACTAAATTAAAACTATTTTGCTCAGTTAGGTAACCCTGTGTTTAAAATCTTTTTTTTTTTTTATCTTCAATCTTTAATATCCTTTGTTCTGCTTGGTCGATAAAATCTTTTCTGTTACTAGGAACCAAGAGATTTACAATGTTTTGTTTCTTTTTAGGCTAACTTAGGACTTCTATTGAGAGATAGGTTCCCTTTTCCACATCATTCTCAGACAAACCATTCAAATCACTACAGTTTATACTATAAGATACTTTCTATTACACTCTGGTACGTTATTATCTAGTGAATATATACTCAAATTAGTTACAAATAGTCATCATCACATAATTAAACTGGACATACTTTAGCTAATAAATAAAATTTCTTTTCCAAAACTAACTTTCTATCTCTGTTAAATCTAATTCCTGGGAAAGCTGGACCCTTAGAAACTGGTCTGTGGGTGCAAACAAGATCAAATCTAAACTACTCCTTCCTCCTCAGTTCCTGGCCCCCTTTTCCTTATATTAGATGTCTTCATTCACTGCCCAGAACTTCTGTTATACTTCTTGTCTCTATGTGCCTCTTCCTGAATCATGTTCATAGTTCCTTGCTCTTCACCCTCCAACTTCTTTCTCTCTCCTTGCCTGTTTCTAAGGAAATGATATCTCTCTCTGGCTTCACCAACCACACACTAGAGTATATCTGCTACTAGTGAGGCTCTGGCTCATTATGAAATGATTATTCCACAAAGTCTATATCAATAGTGAAAATAATACACTTTTAAAACCCTTATTATTGGGCTGACTTTTTTAATGTCAGCCAGCTTTAGCAGAATGTGAACATATATAGCTGCAAGCACAGTTAGATGCAAAGTGGCGTGCAGTTCCTGAGTTCTCTTATCCAAGTCACCATTTTTGAATAAGATCTCAAAAGAATCAGGAGATACTGGACAAAGTTCCCTAGGAAACTGAGATTCTCCAAGGAGAGTTCTCAAAATCACAGGGGAATTTATGACGTTATCATTCACATTTACTCCTTCACTAAACCCCTCCTCACCATCCCCACTGACTAAAAACAAAAAACAAACAAACAAAAAACCATTAGACATAATCTCCCCAAACAGTGTAACAATGTTCTCTTTCAAGCCTTAGTTTCTGTCATGGGATGGAAAGTGTCATTGTGGTGCTGACAAGGGTACACTTTCCCTGGAAGAGACTCAGAAGAAATGGATGAATATAGTGGCTTGACTCTGGGAATTCAGAATTCAGAAGGATTCCTTTTCCTCCAGAGAAAACCAAGAGCAAATCAAATTGCTTGGTCCCCTATTAGCTCTCTCATTTTCATTTTGCATATTTGAAGTGCCTACCTGGCCTTGCTTCTGAATTCCACAGCTGGTCCAGAATCACTGGATTACTTACTTTTTGGTAGTTGTCAATGTTATCTTCCTTTCTACAAATCAATAGTCTGAAAGTCATAAGTATAGTTTAAGAAATAAAAGAGCAAACATAACTAAATGAGACAGTGGGACTTGTGCAAATTTAATATCCAGGTCAAACTGAATTCACCCAACAAAAGGAACAATAATTTATTTTGTTATACCCACCACTTACTTCCAAACAGATTTTGATTATGTTGATTGTTGAGTATGCATGGCAAAGAAAAACAGCTGGAACTTGCAGTCATAAATCTTAGGTTCTTCTCATTCTGCTGCTAATAAGCTTTGTGACCATAGGCAAATCACTTAACCTCTCTGTGCCTTTTCTATCTATTTTCCCATTGTAAGCGTAAATGATAGTGTTTGCCCTAACCTGACTTCTATGACCACTTTAATACAGCTCATGTTACTTAATATATAAACTAAATTAAAAATGAGATGTACCATAGTGAATTATCCTAATCCAACTCTCTTTCTTGTTCCATTATAACAGGATGAAGTCACAAAGTATTCAGGTAACTAACTTAACACTGTGAAAGCCTTTCTAAAACGCTGTCATTTTTAGCAAGAAGGTGAAATTGAAAAGACAAATGAATGGCTCTTTCTCTCAGGGATCACTTTCCTTGGGAGTGAAATAAACCCAGCATCCTAACCACTGACTGATGTGGGTATGGAATACATGTTAGTGAGAGGAATGGGTGGGATACACAGGAAATGAGGAGGATGACTATGATTTGAGCTATTTGCAGAGTCAGTCCTTTGGGGTCAGTGGTGGGGGCAGTATGTAATAAATGCTCTGAGATGGGTGCCTGAGACCTTGTTACTGGAAAAGACTGTTTGACTGGCCACCATTCTTCTTTTTATCTTTTCCCCCGAGATGAAGTCTTGCTCTGGCACCCAGGCTGAAGTGCAGTGGCACCATCTCAGCTCACTGCAACCTCTGCCTCCCAGAATCAAGCCATTCTCCTGCCCTAGCCTCCCGAGTGCCAGGGATTACAGGTGCCCATCACCCTGCCCTGCTAATTTTTTTTTATTTTTAGTAAAGACGGGGTTTCACCGTGTTGGATGAGATCTCAAAAGAATGGAGAGATCCTGGACAAAGTTCCCTTGGGAACTGAAATTTTCCGTTTGAGGCTGCTCTCGTGATCCACCCACCTTGGCACCCCAAAGTGCTGGGATTACAGGTGTGACCCACTGTGCCCACCCCATTCTTTTAAATGTTACACATCCACTTTCATTGAAGAGTATGGAAACTATGTATGTTCTCTCCCTTGTTTATGTGTCAGACTTGCCAAAGGAAATGCCTGGATGTTCTTAATTTCTAAAAGGCTTTAGAAAGGAAAAGGCAGAAAGCTTATCAATAAAGGCTCATAAAGAGACAGGCTTGGGGTTCCACTGCATGCCTTCCCCACTAGAAATACAAATGGGTATATCTGATCCCTAGGTGCTCTAATTTCTGAATCCCAACCTACAGTCTGCTATTTAGTCAAAGGTAAGTATGATTTGCTAAATTATATAAACCCAGCCAAAGTGGTAACGTTTTCCCTGTCATATTAAGAAAGTTTAAAGAAGTCGTCTGTTATGTAGATAGAAAGGATTGGGTCAGGATTTGAATGCAGCTCTCTCTGACTGTCAAACTGTCAAAGTCAGTAAGTTTTTCACCTCTCCACCCTGAGGTGATAGCTGTGAATCACATCCCTAGCACTTATTTTAATCTGAAAGGGTTGGAAGTGATTTAGAAGTGGAAGGAGTACCTCATTTCCGATTGCATTTGTGAACTTTCTTCTCACTCACAGATTGTGAAGTCCTTACTGCTGTTGTCATTACTGACACTCATTTGCAACATATGGGTTCACTGAGTTTTCACAGGTGGAGCTCTGGCTGCATTTGTTGACTGGTAAATGGAAATTCGTCAAAAGGACCCTTTGAAAATGAGCAAGAAAAATATCAAGCAGGAAAATGTTGTCACCTGAAAAAGTTATGCAATTTAGAGTATGAATGTGCTTTCTTAAGAAATCTAGGGTCTTAAAAATGTTTTTAATACTTTTACTCAACAAACGCTCACATAGCCCTTACTATGGGCTGATAGTGTTAGTGCTTAATAATTATTAACTCATCCAATTCTCATGAAAACTTGATGGGGTAGATACTATTATCATCTCTGTTTTGCAGATGAGAGAGTTGGGGCATACTGAGATTTTGTAATTTTTGCCCAAAGTCACAAATACAATTTATGGCAAATCTAAGATTCGAATCCAGATATTCCTGCTCTAAAATCCATGCTCTTGAGCATTCTGCTATACTGCTTCCCGAAAAAAGTTGGTGTACATGTGATGTAAACAAAATTCAGTAAAGTGAATACTAAGTAGTATGAACCTGAATATTTCCTCCTTTGGTTTTTAGGTTTTTATTAGCTGCCCATGTAAAAGTATCTTTAAAACATTGAAGTTAGGAGTTTGATATTTAACATCTATTTAATCGAATATTAAATGTTGAAATTGAAACAATTTTCAATTAGTGAGGATGACTTAGAGGACTCGGGCCTCCATGTGTACTTGCTGGGGCCAGCTCTACTTCACTGTGCACTGGAGGCTGGAGGCAGCCCATTGCTTGCTCATGTGAATCCAGGAGTAGCACGTGCTTGGGATATGGTGGGCCTTTGAGGTTGAATGAATGAATGCCAAATCTTATCCTGCCTTCTGGTGATGGGAACTTGACTCAAGTGCTGAGAGAAGACATTTTCTCTTTCCCACCTTCAGTGGACCTTGAGATACATTCCCTAGTCTCCCTGAAGAGATTCCATTCTCTATTCCTTGGGACTTTTCTATTTCAGCCCTACTTCTTTATGCCTTTTCCTTCTTGTTAAATCATCATAAAATTGTGGTAAACCCTTAAGTAAATGCAACTTCTGTCATGTGCAAACAATTGCATGGCCTTCAAGTGTCCCATGAACCTCCTAATAGGAGGCTGCATCCATTTCCTGTGGCTACTGTAACAAATTACATCCAACTTGGCATAAGAAACACAGATTTATTCCCTCATATTTCCAGAGGCCAGAAGTCTGAAATTAGTTGCACTAGGCTAAATTTAAGGTACAGGCTGGATTGATTCCTTCTGGAGATTCTGAGGGGTGAATCCCTTTCTTTGGCTTTTCTAGCTTCTGGGTCCACCCACAAACCTTGACTTGTGACCCTATCCTTAAATTACTCCAACCTCTTGCTTTCATAGGCACATCTTCTTCCCCTTCTGCAGTGAAATCTTCTTCTGCCAGGACAATGTTTTAAGGACACTTGCGATTACATTTAGGGCCCATCTGGCTAATTTGGGCTAACACTCCCATCTCAAGATCCTTAACTTAAGCTCACCTTCCAAGTCTCTTTTGCCATATAAGGCAATTGTAACGGTTAGTTTTTGTGTCAACTTGACTGGTCCATGGATTGCCAAGATATCTGGTTAAATATTATTCTGGGTATGTCTGTGAGGGTTTTTCCAGATGAGAATAACATATGAATTGGTAGGCCAAGTAAAGCAGATTGCCTTCTCCAGTGCGAGTGGGTCTCAACCAATCCCTTGAGAGCCTGAATAGAATAAAAGGTACAGTAAGGGAGAATTCACTCTCTTTGCCTGTCTTCAAGCTGGGACACTGGTCTTTTCCTGCCTTCAGACTCAGATTGGAACTTACACCATTGACTCTTTTCTCTCAGGCCTTTACATTTGGACTGGAAGAATACCAAAAGCATTCCTAGCTTTCTAGCTTACCAACTATAGATTGTAGGGCTTCGTGCTTCCATAACCATGTAAACCAATTCCTTCTAAAAAGTATCTTCCATATATATTGTGTGTGTGTGTGTGTGCGTGTGTGTGTGTGTGTGTGTGTGTGTGTGTGTGTGTTGGGGTGTGTGTGTATCTCTTCTTGGTTCCTGTTTTCTGAAGAATCCAGACTAATGTAACATTTTTAAGTTCTAGGATATGAACATCTTTTGGGGCCATTCTTCAGCATACCTAGACACTCAAAGAGATTTATTTATACAGTATTTCTAAGAATCAGATATTCCTTTTTTGTTCATTGGACAAACCAAAACCATAAAATATCAAATAGGTTTTTTTTAGTAAAACAGTCAGAATGCAATTAAGCACAGTCATAACTGAATTTTATGAGGAGCCATTTTCGCTCTTCAGCACCATCCCCAAAATCTTTTAAAAATTATTGTGTGACTACTATTTTCTTTTTCAACCAAAATTTTGGAATCACTCAAATTCTTATAAAACTTAAAAATTTCTAATGGTCTCTTGACTTTTTGCCCATTGTTTAGAGGGTGTGGTAGCTTTAGAACATGGGTCCATAAATTATTTAACATTCCCCCCAAGAAAGAGGCAAACTTTTCTTCCTGTCCCTCCCCTTGCACCTGGATAGATATTTGTGATGATTTCAACAAACAGAATATGGTACATGTGATGCCAAATAATTTCATAATCTAGTTTAAAAAAGGCCATGAAGATTTTGTCATTTCCTCTTGGGTAATTCACTAAGGCCTCAGCTGTCATTTTATAAGTGTGATTAACTTGAAGCTGCCATGCGTGAGTGATCACGTGGAGAGCTCACACTGAAATAGAAGGAGATGCCTGAGAAGCTGCAGAATTCCATCCTCTAGCTGTCATGTCTCCCCAGTGTTCAAGTCTTCCAGATGAGGCTTCAGACATTCAAGCAACTCCAGCTGGAGTTTGCAAACTGCAACTTGCAGGCCAAATCCAGTTCACTCCCTATTTTTGTAAATAAAGTTTTACTGAAACACAGCCTTGCTCTTTTCTTATATGCATGGTCTATGGCAGTGTGCTATAATGGATTATCTGAATAATTAGACAATGACCACAGGCCCTGCGAAGCCTAGGAATATTTGCTATCTGGGCCTGTACAAATTTGCCAATACCTGTTGCAGAGCGGAGACATATTCTCCTCATGGTGCCCTATCCAAATTTCTGAAAATCTAATAACATAATAAATGCTTGTTTTACACAAGTTAGTTTTAGAGTAATTTGTTACGAAGCATTGGATAGCTGATACAGAGTTAGGGTGATATCACTAGGATATTTCTAAGAGTCTTTTTGTTTTTGAAGTATATACAAGCTCATTGAATATTCCTGATTTTGAAGAAAATCTGTCAGCTACAACCTCATTTCTCTCCTTTCTTCACTGAAAACTCTTTTGAAGGGTATATTTGCTATTTTTCTCAGCTTATGTCAACTAGGTTTTTGGCTTTTATCTTTACCATTTCACTACAATAGCTATTATCAATGTCATCAAGGGCACTTGCCAAAACCAATGTGTTTAGCTTGCTGAAACTCTGTGGAGTTTTCTTTAAAAAAAAAAAAAAATCTTGGTTGATGATTATTTCTTTCTGGTCTCCTTAGTTGACCACTATTTCCTTTTTTCTCTGAGTCGCCAAGATCCCACACCTCTCCGGGTTTTTATGTAACATGATTCAGCATGTTTTGCCCATTTGTCTGTGACCTGTCTTCTTCTGTTAAATTACTTCTAGTTGTTAAATTACTTCAGGGAGATTGCTTTTGAGTCCTCAACTTTTCTTCATTTACTTTTTTCTACTATTTCCCCGGGAGAGTTGATCCAAATCTGTGGCTATAACTATCACTCCTGTATTATGTGCATATGTATTTAGGATAGTTAGATCTTGTTGCAATAATCTCTTTACCATTATGTAATGCCCTTATTTGTCTTTTTTGATCTTTGTTGGTTTAAAGTCTGTTTTTTCAGAGACTAGGATTGCAACCCCTGCTTTTTTTTTCTCTCTCTCTCTCCATTTGCTTAGTAAATCTTTTTCCATCCCTTTATTTTGAGTCTATATGTGTCTTTGCATGTGAGATGGGTCTCCTGAATATAGCACACTGATGGGTCTTGACTCTTTATCCATTTTGCCAGTCTGTGTCCTTTCATTGGGGCATTTAGCATGTTTTCGTTTAAGGTTAATATTGTTATAGTGAATTTGATCCTGTCATTATGATGCTGGCCAGCTATTTTGCCCATTAGTTGATGCAGTTTCTTCATAGCATCAGTGGTCTTTACAATACATATAAATACATACACAGCAAAATTGAGAGAGAAAGATGCAAAGATATCTCATATGCTCCCTGTCCCCCCACATGCATAGCCTCCCCTATTATCAACATCCCCCAAGAATAGATGTTTTATTATATTAAAAATTATTTCAAAAATCCCAATATTTTAAACTAGGGATTTGATAAAGGTGATGAATAAGCAAGTGGCCCAAAGCTCTAAAGACCTGATAAAAACAATTCATATAAAACCCATAAATAATACAAGTGCTTCTAATTGACAGAACCAGGGTCAATTAAGTTTAATGCCAAAGGATATGAAGGAGAGACATAATTGTTGATTATTAAAAATCTAAAAGAAGAAACATCTGTGATTCAGTGTTCATTTAATATAAAATTTATGGCATACATTTTAGAATAGAGTAATTTTCCATATCCTGCGGTGGTTACATATTTTTAACTTTTTCTTTTTCTTGTAGAGATAATTTTATATTTAAGCTTAAATTTCTATTCTATCTATCCAAATTGAAGATCAATTAAAATATTAATTTGATTATATGAGAAAAAACTATTAGGTAAAATATTAATGGAAAGAATATTAAAATGTTTGGGGCTGTATTAAATATTTACTAGCTATAGCCTTTAATAAATTAACAGCATTGCCAAAGTTTTTATTGCTGCTGCAGCTATTAAAAGTGGACAATAGCTATAGCATTGAGTATGAATAAATTAACCTTTCAAATGAATATTATGCCATTTAATGAGTTTTATCTTACCATCTTGAATATTTGCATTAAATATTAACTTTCAGCTAACTCAATGTGCATAGCATGGTGGCCTATGACTTTGGATAATAAGAGGACTAGGGTTTTATTTTAAAGATGTTCTTTGTTCTTATTCTAAGACAATGGCATCTTTTTCCCAAGTGAAATAAACAAGCTTAGTTCAAATACATGTATACATGTGCTATTTGTATCAGTAGGTTACACTTTTTTTTTTTTTAAGCATACATTCTCTGTGTGTGTGGTAACAGTAGGCTTTTTCTCATTGGGATTTTGAGAAGTCATTTTCCCCTCCTGCTCTCCTCCCCCCACTATCAGACATTATATGTAGTGGCTTAGGTGGAACTGTCAATCAAAGTGCACCTCCTTAGCAAAAGGTAAGCACTTGACCTACTCCAGACCAGATGGCTGGACTCTTCCTTCTGTAGCAGAATGATTCACAGATGGAAAAGCAATTGGAGCTCTGGGAAGAGTCCAACTGCGGTCAGGATGCCTAAGCTCTTCTGCTTCTTGTCCCTCCTATTCTGGTTATCTACCTTCTTTAGCTTGGTGACTTGCCCCAAACCCTGCCAATCAACTTCATTTTTGTTTTTCACCTCCAAACACAGACACACCCCTGGTTTTATATCAAGTTAACCAGAGTTGCCTTCTTTTGTTTTTAATACCCCATCTGAACAAATTCATTTGGGTTCACATGAATATGAAACTGAGATCTGAGGATATGTATAACATTATAGACTGCATTTAAAATATAAAAGCAGATAAAAATTGTTACAAATAATTTCCCCATAATATAGTGAATATATATGGTGTATGTGTGTTTGTGTGTGTGCATGTACATACATGCATAATCTCCATGTTTGCCTCATCTAAGTTGCAAATACTTTTGTACCATGAATATTTTGTGTTAGTAGCAAGGGATGTTATCCAAATTGGTTTTTGTGTGTTGGTGTTAACCTAGCATTCCAGCATGACCTACCTGGCTGGAGGAAAGTCCTTTCCAGCCCACTGATATTTATTTGAACTGTCTGAATTCTGTTAGTTAATGTTAGTTCAAATAAACACCATTGAAATAAGAGTAAACACTAAGCAAACTCACTTACTTTATTGTAACAAGTGAAAATCCTATGTTTTGATAACAGCACTTTCTCCTAATATTGAGCATATGCAAATTTTCTCTTAACTTTCCATGGACCGTTTTACTTCCCACTACAAAAATTAAGAGGTTGCAGAGAGTTCAAAAACTTTTAGAAAAAAGATAATCTTTTAGAAACAATAATACTTCTTTTAAATGCTTATTATTATTCACATCTTCTAAATCAGCCCTTGCAACAACTTAAAGGAAGGCATTATCTCTGTTATCCAGGTGAAGAAACTGAGACCCAAAAAGGAAAAATTAAACTTCTCTGAGGTCACCCTTTATTTATGAAGGGGCAGGGCTGAAATTTGAACAGCAATATCTCTGTCAGCAAAGCCCATGCTTTTAACCACTGTACTATTTAATTTCTGTAACAGAGTTTATACTCTGTTTATCAGCCCATGAAAGAATATCTACAAGGCACAAGAAAGAAATTGGATACAATTTATCACACAAAATAGCTTTATAAAATCAAGTCAGATAAGACACTTGGGTAGGTTGTATTTGAAGAAAATAAAATGATTGGAATATGTATCTTACAGATTCCAGTCTCTGCTTTCTTACTCTGATCAGTAACGCAGAACTCTCAAGTTTACCATATAATACTTATGGCTGCTGGAGAGACAAGTTCAGTGTTCTCTTTAACAGTAAAAGTAGAAAAACACAAACAAAAACATTTAGCATTAAAAAGTAAAAGAAGAGTGCCATAGTTTTTGTCTAGTGATGTTACAACTCCTGATGTGAATATTAGGCATTAAAAATAGAAATTTATTGAAACTCACTTGCACAATTGTGCTTGCTTAGAAGAGAATGTGGTGGGTGGGTGTAGGGGACAAAAATTCTGAAACAAGAATGTAAATACATGGGTAAGGAATTTTCACTAAAAAATAGATTGAATGAAAATTCATACCAAGTCTCTGTAAAATTGTTTTCTACAGCTGTCATTATAAAAGTGGAATTCCTGTACCAACAGCATCAGCATCACCTGGAAACTAATTGGAAATGCAAATTTTCTATCAACACTGGACTCACTAGACCAGAAACTCTGGGAGTAAACCCCAGCAATCTGTGCTTTAACAAAGTTTCTAGGTGACTCTGATGCATGCTCAGCGTGAGAAGCACTCTGCTAGAAATACAAACTGAGTTCCATTTCCTAGATTTATGGTTGAAGCACGTAACTCCCTGCCATTAGATGAGACCCAGAGGGGCTTTTCAGGAAGGTAGAGGGAATCCCAAATAGTGCAGCTTTTGGTTTATCTTCAATGTCTGATTTCAACAAGCAATTTCAACGACTGTCTGGTTAACACATGTTGCAAATATAAGTCTTGCTCTAGACTTGGGTGTGCAAAGAACATTATTATATATCTTTTGTTCATTCCACATCCCATCAAGTTGGCAGGGAATCCAATCATAGGCTATCACGGAGCCTCCTCTCCCCACTGTTTTAAGTGGGTCCTTGATTGTAGGGGAAAGTTAAGTCTACAAAGATTGGGGGTATCAGAAAGTCATCTTAGGTTTTAGTTTTCACTCTTTACCACTGAGAAATCCACTGGGTAAGCCAACAGGGCTCATTAAGGTCTGGCAATTTTACTATTTTATGGCAGGCTTGGGATGCAACAGCATTGGTGAGATTACCATCTTTTGTTTGTACAGTCTGGTTCTTCTAGAAATAGCAGGCAGGTATGCTTGTTGAGTCTTGCCAATACCCTTATGAGATTTCAGAAGGCTGAAAACAGGTTCCATTATTTTGGGGGCCACAGTTTACATCCCCTTTTCACTCTGAAGGAATTTCTGTCTTTGTATTAGGAGAGTGACCAGAGACAACTCTCCCCTAATAGGAATTACATCTGTGGGCCAAAACTTTTGAAGAAAACCGGAATAGGATTGTCTTGCGATAACCTATTTTCCAAAAGCCTCAACACTTATTGGTTCAATGAAAGAATAAAATAAATGATTATGATTGCCCAAACAAGTTGTTTCAGCATGCTGCTCACTTCCACAGTCACCTGACCAGAGTTCATACCTTTGAAATCTCTCTCCATTCTGGCTGCTGAGTTATAGGATTAGACTATCCTAATTAGGGTGTTTAAAATGTTATTATTAGTAACTGGTCTTAATAAAACTAATCATCAAATTCATTTTTATTTACTGAGCAACTGCTGTGTGGCAGACAGTGTGCTAGAGCCTTTCTATACATCCTGTTTCTTTTTCAAAATAACCCTATGAGGTACTTCTAGTTTCAACACTTGAAGTAGCTTTCCCAAGATCACACAACTCTTAAGTGGAGGGAAAGAGATCAGGATTCAGCTCCATCTATTTCCTCTCCCAAGCACCTGACAGAGCTTTGGCTCTTTTTCTATGCCACAGCGCTTCTTGCTCTGTCTTTCTAGGGGCAACCAACCAATGGAATTCACGTTTGGATTAGTTATCCAAGGCTCTTCAAGACCACTCAGAGCACCCACTATGTGTCCCTTGGAAGTAATCAAAATGACTGATTAGGAACGTTTTCAGAAAAAACCTCTTCTTGGTTGCAGTGTTTTCTGATCCTGTCCAGGGTTATAAGTCAGAGTGATATACTGTGGAAACAATAGGTTTTATCTCCTGGGACTAACTTTAGAAGCTCCATGCATTTTTTCTTTGAAGTGTGAAGAGTGAGCCCCATCTGCATTTGCAATGCATTTTTTTTTCTTATATAGAGTCTTGCTCTGTCATCCAGGCTGGAGGGCAATCGTAGTATCTTGGCTCACTGCAACTTTAGCCTCCTGGGTTCAAGCAATTCTCATGCCTCAGCTGCCTGAGTAGTTGGGATTACAGGCATGTGCCACCATGCTTTGCCAAATTTTGTATTTGTAGTAGAGATGGGGTTTCATCATATTGGCCAGGCTGGTCTCAAACTCCTGGCCTCAAATGACCCACCTGCCTCAGCCTCCCAAAGTGCTGGGATCACAGGCATGAGCCACTGTGCTCAGACAATGTGTCTTAATGAATTAGCTGGCCCAAGGGCCCACACCAAAGAAGCTGTGAATTTTAAAATGACTATTGGAAATGGCTTAAAAAGGAAAAATAGGGTAATTTAATAAATTCATATTAATAGCAGTCTTTAGCATTTATAAGTATTAGGGTCTGTGTTAAGCACTCCAAATATTATCATGGCTAGTGCTGTTAAAACCTCTCTGAAGTGGTTCTCTGTCCCCAGTTTTGTCATTTGTTAAACGGGCATACTATCCTCTCCATTGCAGAGGTATTGGGAGGACTCAGTGAGAGGGGACTTGGCACATGGCAGGCACTCACTAAATGCTAGTTATTTTTACTTCCTCACTTTTAGAATGAGGAAATTGTGGCTTGGCTACACTGAATGGCCCAGGTGGCATAGTAAGCGAGAGAGTTGGATTTTTACCTGCATGGTTCTGGAAGCCTCATTGGAAGCCCCAGTGCTCTCCAGCCTCCCTGTGCCTCTTTTCAGATGCCAGGGAACGAAGCTTCTGTATCTCCCCTTTCCACCCCTCAAAAAGTGCACCTGGTCCTCTTAGACCTGATTACCTTTGCTTACTCAGAAATTAAGAAAGATCATTTATTGAGAGAAGGTGTGACATTTATTATCAAGAGAGTTAAGAGGAGTCCAGATAAACTTTTCTGTAAAAGCCGTTGACACTTTCATTAAGTACCGACCTGCCCAGTGAAAAGTTCTCCTTTAAGGGATATCTCCAGTGTGGCTCCTACAGAAGTCACCCACCTGCCCACCACCTTAATGTAATCAGGCAACCTTTGCCTGTGACAAGCCCCAGGCTGGTGAATGTTAAAATGCAAACATAAGGAAATGACCTTTTGATTGACATGACTGTTTTGTGGATTGCCCTCACAGATAAAATTAGTCAAAACAAATCAGTTTATGCACCAACACATACTTAAGAAAGATTGTATCTGGAAATTTCATGGCAGATGTGATCTTTTCTGTTTTTGCTTTTGAAGTTCTCAATGTCTATCTTACAATAAGGGGCAATGTTAAGAAAGAGAAAGTCAGCTATAGTTCTCAATTTTAGTTACATAAGATCACACTGGGAGTCTGCTACAAAAGCAACTTTTTGGGCTTCAAAACAGATATTCTGGTTCTATAATTTCAGAATTGAGCCAAATATTTATTATTATCATTTATTTCTTAAAAATACTGCCAGAGATGTCCTTGTGCTTTGAGAAATCAGAAGATGAAAAATAGTGGGTGACATGTGCTTTTACATTAACAAGAAAGAATACTTAGAATATAAATTTCACATATGCTTTCTTTTTTATTTTTATTTTAATTTTTTTGTGAGTACATAGTAGGTGTATATATTTGTGGGGTATATGAGATGTTTTGGTACAAGCATTTGAGGTGAAATAATCACACCATGAAGAATAGGGTATCCATCCCCACAAGCATTTGTCCTTTGTGTTACAAACAATCCAAATTATATTCTTTTAGTTATTTTAAAACTTGCAATTATTTTTGACTATAGTCACCGTGTTGTGAGATCAAATAGTATGTCTTACTCATTCTCTCGCTCTCTATTTTTTGTACTCATTAATGATGCTCTCTTCTCCCCCAGCCCTCCACTACCCTTCCTAGTGTCTTGGCGTTGCCCTCCAGCCTAGGTGACAGAGCAAGAATCTCTCTCTCTATATATATATGAGTGAATTTTCCAAATGCAGATGGGGATCACTCTTCATACTTCAAAGAAAAAATGCATGGGGCTTCTAAAGTTAGTTCCAGGAGATAAAACCTATTGTTTCCACAGTATATGACTCTGACTCATTAATGCACAATCATTTCAATATAAGTTTATAAAAGGAGGAGGAATAGGAGATATGTACTCAGGCTTGCTGTTCAAGAGCTAACTTTTTCTCCAATTCTTTAGAGAATTAGAGAATTGTGGGTGCATGAGAGGCCCAGTCTGTGGATCCCAGGAGTTCTGGTGGGGATAGGAACAATGAATAGAGGATACCATCCAGCTAGGCATGGAAAGGAAGGTTTTTGTCACCACACTCTTTTTAATTTATGGCAATATTTGAGGTAAATATTGGTGTCCTCTTTTTAAATATGAGTAAATCTCAGAGAATTTAGGTAACTTCTCCAAAGTGACACTGTCAATGAGAGGCTGAGATGAGTTTGAATCCCAGGCTCATGTGACAGCACGTGCTCTTCCTTCTCAAACTCTTCCTCTCCAGTGGCAGGGAAGCATAAAGACAGACCCTGTGGGATGTCAGAAATATGCACCAAAGGGGCTCCCTTTCTTAAGTTTCCTATTTTATCTTTAGGTTCAGGTGTACTTTTGCATCTTCACAGTATGTCTGTGTGGGACTGAAGGTAAAAGGAATGATTATTTCTTCAAAACTTAAGATGTCAGTCCAGACATGGTTACCCCTTGGCATTGACAACCTCTAGTAGATTAGGGATGTGTGTCACCCAGGAGTGAAGCTTGCATCTTGTGCTGCTGATTGACTACATTTCAAAATGTAGTCAAAATTTACAATCTCAATCTAAAAGTAATCTCAAACTGGAACTGAAACTTTGAGCCAATACGTAAAGAAAAAAAAATGCCACATCAGTTGCATCAACCTAAAGTCTTCACTTTGGTCAGTATGCTCAGCATTTGATTCAACTGGTTAGTTCATTCAGCTATCTTTGAATGTACTTTGTCTGCTATTGCTCTCAGATGTTGCCCCTTCAGTTAACTTGATTTGAAGTCTAACACAATACATTCTCCTTGGAAACTGAAATTAGGAAAAGTATGATTTTATTAAATAATAAAAGGTATACATTACAATGTATCCACCTGGAGATGAGCATTAGAATTCCTGAAGTCAAAGGTAAAAAAGTGGAAGAGGAGAAAATTTTAATAAAATTTATGGTAAGATATTATCCCAACAGAGAAAAAGCAAATGTTTTCATTTACTTGTGAGTTGTCAGGCCTCAATTTCCAAGTAGAACTTTGCTTTTTGTTTTTTAATGAAGAGCATATGGTTTTATAAAACATGTGTCAAAATTACAAAAGGGTCCTGGCATTTTTATCTATCACTCTCTGCCTGGGTTCCATTTTCCTGCACCACAGCCCAGAAATTGTTTACAGAAAACAACAACAACAACAACAAAAAAAAACCCTTAGTGAATGTGAGGCTTACCTTGTGTGCCCTCTTTCTCTTAAAGATTGTAGCTCTGCCTGGCCTCCAGTCTCACAAGTGCTAATAGTTACTTTATAGGTTTTCTGCAGGTTTTCAGTTTAAGGTGGGAGAATAAGTACAATACTAGCTATTCATTATGTCTGAAACTATAAATTGCTCACATGGTCTTTGAGTAACACAAGTCAAATTGTGCGAGTTATTTTTTAAATTACCATTAATTCCCAGACTTTTGACAGAAAGAAAGTTCAGGGGCAACTTTATAAACATTTCATAGATTTTCCTTTGGATTTATCAATTTAATTAAAATCTTATTTGAGAACAGTCAACTGACTTCAATCATCACAGAGAACGATTATTACAAAAGAAAACCAGCAGACCAAAATAAGCCTAGGTGATCATTATTCCCAAAAGCTTCCATGTAATTGAGTTTTTGAAAATTCAGAATCCATTGTCCTATATAAACAACATTGACCTTGGTGAGCTTATTTTACCAAAAAGTTAACTTAGATTTAATAGACTACTTTTAGGATATATCACCATAATTTCTTTGAGAAAGCAATGTCCAATGTACCAACTAGAAATTAAGAACTTCCATAAAAGATTCCTGATCTGTACCCTCTCCCCCAACCAGATTTAAGTCACTGAGACAAAATTTTCACACCGCCTAGCTCATATATACGCCCATCCACCCAGTTATAGAAGGGATTATCCCCTTCATCTTAGCAATTTATACAGAAACCTTTCTCCCTTCTTCTTTATCTCATCTACTTCTGAAAACAGTCTTAGGCATCTCAAAATAAAGGCACAGATGCAAGACAGCCATTTAGATATGAATAAGATTTTAGAATATATTTGCAAGGAAATGCAAATATCATTTTAGCAAATGACCCTGGCTTGTACTATTGAAGCACATAAATGAGGAAATTGCTCAGAAATACAGTAACAGGTGGCACTTCCATCATGGTGATGATGATTCAGACTTGGTTAGAGTTTCCAGAGATACCTACTTCAGCTTATAGTTATTGCCTAACTTTAAATCCTTTCAAATTGGTTGTATACTTGTGCACATGAGAACTGATCCGAAAGAATCCATTACTTCCCTGTTCCTTCCAGGAAACTGTGTGTATGCAAATGTGTATCTATGTAAACATCATAACCAGATGGGAGGAACCTCACTGGAGTGGGCCAGAATATCCTGGTTATATATTTCCCTTGTGGGGCCCAAGTCTTGGAGTTCCTAAACTGAGGTTAGAAACAAATAACCTGTGATCACACATTACACCTACGTCCAGTGCATAACCAGAACCTGCAATCAGTTTTCTGTCCCCCACTGATAACCAAGATAGAAAACCAATTTTGTTTCAACCCAAATTCAAAATTATCATTTTGCATATCAGACCAAAATAGTAAATACAGTCAAAACAGCAGTTCTCTGCCTTGTTTTTAAAGTATTTCTTCTGGCATTTTCCCCACAACATATACTTATTTAAAGGGCAGCCCAGTCAGGTTCCTGTAAGTGGTGTGAGTATTGGTTTGCTGGATGAGGGGAAATTTCTGAGATGTTCTCTTGTTAGTGGACATGATTTCTTTTATCTTTTTTCTTTTGACTGCTCTCTCTGCAACATACTAGAGTTGATCCTCACTGTTTGTTGCAGAAACAGCAGTCATAATAGCATATGTGGGTTGCATGAGTTGTTAAGAGTAACCAAGTAGAGCATGGGAAAGTCCTGGGTGAGCCTCTAATTAGCATGTGATCTTGCGCCACTTACTCAAATACATAGACTTAGTTTCTTCACATGCAAAATGAGGTATTTTAGGTATCTTCCAGCTGTAAATTTTTAGATTCAAAACTAGAATCTGTCTATTCAATATATAAGTTCTGAAGGAAATTAATTTTTCAAATATGATGTCAAGGATTAAGAACAAAGCCCTAATGTTTTGAGGTTTTTCATCATAAATATCTAAAAATATCTTATTTAATAGACTTGGTGATTCTACAGGCCAAATCAAACCAGTCCCATCCCTGCCCCAACACAAATGTGCACATACAGCAACCCCAAACATATGTGCATATGCATGCTAAAATAAAACACCTATATCCATAATAATCATGGCTAGATTATAGTGTATTAATAAGGAAATTAAAAATTAATTAGGAAGAAAAGTAATATATAATGGCGCAATTACCATTTTAAAATTTATATAGTTACCCTTTTCAGGGAAAGCTAATTTTGGGTTTTTGGTTGTTGTTGTTGTTTTTTTTTTTTGATGAGTCTCAAAGAAATAGCCAATTAAAAATAAAGCTGGATATAGATATGTTAATTTTATAAAGATTCAAAGGAGATGTATACTTAAGATTTGTGTATTTTTCTGTTTGTCTAGTTCAATAATAAATTTAAAAATGTTTCTAAGTGCTGGAACTGAGACTACATCTCAATTCATTGATAAATAAGATCTTTGTTGAGAGGCCACTGAAATATCAACTATATCTAAAGTATTATATAGGAAAATTTGGATAAATATAAGAAGGCTATAGATCATGCAAAAGAACAATGAAATTATTAAATTACTCTCTTGCCATTGGCAGTTATGTTTTGTATGCAAAATTATGCTTAAAAGCCTAGGGTGTGGCTGTTGGAAACATGAACATTAAAAAAGTTGCAAAGATTTCTACAAAATCCTCATTATATACCATATTGTGAAATCACTGCCATACTTAAAAATGACTTTGTGTTGATGCTAACTCAAACAAGAAAAAATTAAAAGGTCAAGACACTTGAATCGGGTAGGTCCTTGGAAAATGAAAGAGTCTCGCTGTTGGGCAGCTTCTCTCTATTTTAAAGGAGGCTTGAAGAGGTGAGGAAGAGACCCATAAACAATTTTCTGGGACTACCGCTGGTCTCTGAAGAGCATTCTACCAGGAGTAATAACCTCAGTTGGGAACATAGAGAGTAAAAAAAAATATGCATTCCTACCTTTGAGCCAATGTGGGAGGACTATACAAATGGGCAATCACTAAAAATATGTGCTATTTTCTCAGGCTCCTCTAGTTAGTGAGATCAGACTAGTTTGGAGAGTTGAGGTCGTTTCAGTAGCTGTCAATAGAGGTGCCACTGCCTGGGCCTATGAAGGAATCTTTCTCTTCATCCTCTGTACCTAAATATAGAGCAATAGGGCTTTGAATTGTTCTAAGAATGGCAAGAGACTGCCTGAAGTTAATTAAGCAATAAAACATGACTGAGCACAAATCAGCAGTGATTAATCACATCTCAAACTTTTTTGTTTGTTTGTTTTGAGACGGAGTTTCACTCTTGTTACCCAGGCTGGAGTGCAATGGCACAATCTCGGCTCACCGCAACCTCTGCCTCCTGCGTTCAAGCAATTCTCCTGCCTCAGCCTCCTGAGTAGCTGGGACTACAGGCACGCGCCACCATGCCCAGCTAATTTTTGTATTTTTAGTAGAGACAGGGTTTCACCATGTTGACCAGAATGGTCTTGATCTCTTGACCTCGTGATCCACCCGTCTCAGCCTCCCAAAGCGCTGGGATTATAGGCGTGAGCCACCGCGCCCAGCCACATCTCAAACTTCTACTGGGAAACTACAGATGAGGATGATGGGCTCAATATGGTGAAAGTGAGCTAAAACCAGTTCAGGCCTGAGGCCTGATGTGCCTCCTTAAAGCTAGTAAAACCTTCAGAGAAATGCTCTTTATGTATGTGTTTACAGGAGGAGCAACATACATGGCTCAAGCTTCTTTTAAATAGGATGAGTTTGTCACAATGAACTTTGAACTTTCATTTTACTTTCCCTGCACAATGGGAAGGAGAGGTACTTATTAATATGCACAGTATATTGGTGAGAAAACTAAGGATAATGGAAATTAAGTGACTCAACCAAACATCACAAGCCACAAAAAAAGAAACTAATTGAGAAGAAGAATTTGCAGGGAGCAGAGGTTCACACAGGTAGCACGGTGACACTTCAAGGCAGAAAACCTCTAACATAAGACCAAAAAATTGCAAATATATTTGGAGAGTAATGGGAATCTATGAATGTAATTTGATAAGAAAAGTGGTACTGTAGTGTTTAATGGTGATTATTCTCATAGCAAAGAACAGGATTCAGAGAGAGAGAAATTATCTATATTGATAGACAATAAATTATAATAATAAAACCTGGCAGTTACTATTTCTAACACTTCTGTATGGAATTTATATACATCTTCTCATTTAACCTAAGAGGTAAGTAATATTAGTGTCTCCATCATTTGAATAAAACAATCTTTGCTGTCAAGAGGCATTACAAGGTGATGTATAATTGAACAGCAAAGCCTGGATTCAAAGCTACATCTACTGCTTTCCAGTGGTCTTGTCTGATACCCAGGGCATGTCCTTGGAAAGAGGAAGTGAAGATATACTTGAACAGCAATCACTTTAAGCTAAGACGTCATTATCTGCTTGGGCTGCTGTAGAAACATTTTACTAGTATTTGTTTTTACCTTCTATATTTGTTATATATTACTGCACAACAAATTATTCCAACATTTAGCTGCTTAAAATAACAAATATTTATATTCTCACACAGTTTCTGAGAGTTGGGAGGCCAGGAGCTACTAAGCTGGCTTGTTCTGACTTGGAGTCTGTCAAGATGTTGGCAGAAGCTACTGTCATCTGAAGGCTTGACTGTGGCTAGAGGATTTGCTCCCTAGCTGGATCACATGGCTGTTGGAGTTCCAAGCTTCTTGCTAGAAGTTCTTAGTTCCTCATGAGAGGGTGGCTGGCTTCCTCCAGAGCAAATGTTTAAAGAGAATGTGGTAGAGGCTGCATTGTCTGTTTTCATTAGGAGTGAGTCACTTAACCTATCCACACTCAAGAGAAGAATTACGCTCCAACTATTGAAACAAAGAATATCAAATAATTTGTGAGCATATTTTAAAACAACCACACCCTGTCTTTAATCAGTTCTACATGCTGCAGTTACTTTAATCTTTTATAAACAAATCTGATCATGTCTCTATTTTTATTAAACGTTAAATAGTATCTCATTGGTTTGAAGATTAAAAACCCAATGTCTTTTGTCCTGCTTGATGTAGCCACTGCCTCCCGACCCTGCTTTTGTCATCTCCCACTCTTCTTTGGACTTCTGGCCACACTCTTTTGCTTTCCGTTCCACTAATACGCAAAATTCCTTTTGGTTCAGGACCTTTGCACCTGTTGCTTCTGTGGCCCAGAATTACATTGCTTTTGCTTTTACTTATTCATCATTCAGGTCTTGATCCAAAAAATCATTCCTCAGGAAAGCTTCTGTGACTCATCAGCCTTCATCAGCTCCCCAACTAAAAGTTCTTGTTGTAGCTTGTACTCCTCCTCTGTGGCACTGATTATAGTTTACAGTGTCATATTTCTCTGATCGTTTGGTTTTGGTTTTAAGGGTCTGTGGCTGTTTTGCTCACCGTTGAATCCTAGTGCATGATACAAGGTATGGCTGGTATTAGTGTTTAATAAATATATCTGTACTGAATATGCTACTAAGAACTGAGGATGAGTTGATGAAACAAACACATCTGCTTTGAGATCCACATCAAAAGTAGGCAAATACATCTTTTTATCCTATTTTTAATAAAGAAAAACAAATTTTGATGGCATATGCCAACAATGGGAGTATAAACAGAGGAAAAAATTAGAGAAAGACAAAGAAGTGATGTGTGTAATCAAAACTCTGCTGTGGTGTCTCAGAGCTGGCTAGGTCAGTGAAAAGATGAAGTCCTAATCTTAATGGCATTGATCCGGGACAGCCTTGACTCAAACTTTAGAATATATCTGCACATCAGGGTGGCTCTACAGGTGGAAGCTTACTTACTATTCTTTAGAATTTTTATTCTGATGTTTTCCTTTATCAGCTGCCCATGACCCCATCATCCACAAACTAATCTTAAAAATGCACACATGGCAGTCGCTGGACCATAATCCATGGGCAAGAGCAGTATCTAGAGAATCACTTCTTGAGTTTCATCCTCTTTGTTAACATTTCACTGGCGAGGCTCCTGGATCAGAACCATCCTAGGATTTTGCGAGTCTCTTGCAGTAGGTACAAGCATCTGGGTGAAGGTTGGAAATCATCCACATCTATTCATTGTGTTGTCAAACCCTTTGCACTTGTAGGGACTAAGATACCTGCATTTCTGAGTTTATTCACATAACATTTCAAGTGAAAAACAAAAATAGTTTCTTGGGAAATGAGTTCAGTCCCAGCAGCACAGCTCTGATCCTGGAGAGAAGACAAAGCGGCTTCTAAGAATACAAGCAAATTCCATGTTTTTCTCATTATGGTTTCTCTTGCTTGAGCCCCTTAAAACCTCTTTTATTGTGTCCAGGCCTGAAAGCTTCTAGTGATTTGACTGAGTCTCTCTAATTGGGTGTTTGCAGTTCATCCTATTTTTCACTAAAAAAATAAACTCTTCAGCACTCTAGCCTCTGGGGTCCACAAGGAACATGTTTATAGAGAAGAAGTTTTTGTGTTTATTAGCACGAAACAAAGCCCATTACACAAAATCCTCAGAAACCCACCCCAGCCTCAGCAAGCTGTGGTTTCAAATGTGAGCACTCGCTGTCACAAGCCATAAATCATTTCTAGTGACAGGCCCACAGGGCCCTGAGAAGGCTGTCCCTTCACTCAGCTAGGATATTTGAGTCTGGGAAGCTTTAAAAAGACATACCTCCAAAAAATCACAACCATTCATTTTGGATTGAGGCTGTAGGAAACACATTTCCTTCCAAGTAGGAATCTGTGAAGCACTTACTAACTTGCTATGTGTCTGGCATATGATAGGTAACACATATGCATGTGTATATGAGGTTGAAACGAGTTTCTTGTTTTACAGATGAAACACGGAGGTACTAAGAGATTAATGACTTGTCCCAGGTCACACCAGTAAGGGGTGAAGTCAAAGTGTAAAAAAGGGGCCATCTAAACCCAAAGCCTCTTGTTTTCCTACCACAGTGTATAGCCTCTTAATATAAGTTGAAGTTTGCACAAAAGCCTCTTTAGAATCTTACTCTAAATAGGCAGATGGAGAAGGAGAAAGAGGGCAAAGGAGCAGCGACCTGGGTTTGGGTTCCATGTCTGCCACTGTGACAGCCTGTGTTGCCTGCTGGGCTGTTTTCTTCATGGGGATTTGGTTGGCTGCCCTGCTACAGGAAGACTTTAAGTGCAAGTTATGCATCAAGCAACCAATATGTCAAGAACTAAGAAGAAATAATGTTCCACAAGGATAAGCCAGCAGGAAGAACACCAAATTAATTCCAGTTGCTGCCAGAGGAAAAAAAGGCATTTTAGCAATTGATGCCAAATGCCGACTGTTATGAGACAGAACATAAGAGCAAGTGACTTCAAGTTAAACCTAACCTATTGATTAATAGAAACCATCAAGTAATTGCCTACTAATAGCAGCTGCCTGAAAGGCACTGGAACCTATATAAGAAAGTCTCAATTGTATTCAACCCATGCATTTCACAACACTTGAAAAGAAAGAACAGGGCCAGTGACTATATTAATATATATATAACTACCATCTTTAATCACTGCACTTAAAGGTCACTGATTTAAATAGGCTTCATAGTTTTATCCTCCTCTTCCCCCTCCTCAAACAGGCCTCTAATAAATGATGAAGCAAGAAAGAAATGAAATGCAAGTAAGCAAAGATAGTGCAATGGGCTGACTTGATTGTGCTTTTCTGAGTCAAACTAAGGTGCATTTAGCTAAGACAGGTGAGAAATGAGATATAAATGGGTATCTGATTAACCCTATATTTACCAAAAATTTTATGTAGTAGAAATCCATTTCTCAATTTTTTTTTTGCTAAATTGAATTTGACTTTTCACAGTTTCCAAGTGAATTTTTAAATAAAATGATTATTTGAGTTATTCATTACCATAAATCAGTTGTCTATAATGGAAACAACTGCTGTAGAGTTACTTATGTCCTGAGCCAAAATAAACCCCTTTCTCAAATTCAGTATGCTTGTTGTATGTCAGGAGACCATCTACAAATACCTGACTTGTGTCCAGTCTGAGGTAAAAGATCCCGAAGGCAGCTAGTAAGTACAGAGCAATGCTGCAAGGTCTGATTAACATCAATGTAAGTCTAAGGAGTCTAAATTTGTATGATTTTGTTCAAATATGAGTTTGCCTTATGAAGGATCCAGAACATTTTGTGACTTTAAACCAAGTTGCCAAACTATGGCTCAAGGGCCAAATATAGCCTCATTCACCTGTTTTTATAAATAAAGCTTTTATTGGGATACAAACACCTAGTGTCTATATCTGTTTTCAAGATACAAAGGTAGAGTTGAGTAGGATAGACAGAGACACACAATCCTGAAAGTATTTACTATCTAGGTCTTTACAGAAAAATTTTGTTCTCCATGATCTAAATTATGCCCAATTTTCCTTCAAATTCTATCACATAAACCCATGAAATAAACAATGCTTATTAGATCTTACTGTGGATAAACTTGATCACTCACCATTTACTGACTAATCCCAGACAGAATCTCCCTCAGAACATCTAACAGAGCAGAGATAATGGCACTGACTATTTGCACATCCCAGAGTTTTACAATAATGACCATCACTCCAGTCTTTTAAGTAGCAAATATTTACTCATGGTCCCTCTCTCAGGGCTCTCTTTTTAGTGTTCTGGAAATGTAGGACATATGAAGTTATCTTAGTCCATTTTGTGCTGTTGTTGTAGTAGACCTGAGACTGGGTAATTTATTTAAAAAAAAAAACAAAAAAGAAATTTATTATCTCATAGTTCTGGAGAGTTCTGGAGGCAGAGAAGTCCAAGATCAAGGTCTGGCATCTTGTGTGGGCCTACTTGCTGTGTTCTCACACAGCAGAAAAGCAGAAGAGTGAGAACCCTCTCTAGCAAACCCTTTTTGTAGCAGCATTAATTAATTCATCAAGGGGGAGCCCTCATTACCTAAGCACCTCCCAAAATGCCCCACCTCCCAACATTGTTGCATTAGGGATTAGGTTTCCAACACATGAATTTTGGGTGACACATTCAGATCATAGCAGAGTCCCAGCATACAATGACACAGCTGAAATTCTGCCTGGATAAAATAGATTTACAAAAAACAAACACCTATCAGATTTAACTAAGAATTAGACTCAACAGCCTATTCAGACTTTCAAGTCCCTTAGGTTTACAAATAAAGTAAAATTTAAAAAAACATTCACTTTCTGTCTTGGCAAAGTTCTGTTTACATTTATGTGAAGGCATTCCTAATTCTTTTGGTAATGATTATGGTAATTACTAACAAAAACTCACAAAACACATAAACAACTCGACATGTAATGGTAAGAGGCCATAGGCATACATTTATACCAGTGTATCAGTAAGGGTTCAAGAACTCAGACAGAAAGATGACAAAAAAATCCCAGGCCATTGAGATTTAAATTTGAATTGTGGCAAAACAGTAGCATGTTGAGACCAGTAAGGTAATCACTGAGCACATTCTTGCCCTGATCTACTTCACATGTCACTTTTTAGAGCCCTCAAATTATTGCTTTTTGAATGATAGCTTTATTATTAGAAAATTGCTTATACCAAAGCAGGATATGACCAATACTTTATTTGATGTTTGTCATTGTGCTATGGACATATTTCTCTATAATGTGTTGATTGCACATTTATGAGAAGATAAGGGCTCTTATTAGTTCTCTCAGAAAAGAAACATTAGACATTTAAAAGCTGGCAAGTTTTCTGGCAGTATTCTACACGGGTTCATGACATTTCCATGAAGCTGTCTATAATACATAACCTATCAACCTCTTTGACACTACCTACACCAAAACATCCCAAAGGCAGTCAGAGGTGAAGGCTCCAGAGTCTAATTAACCTGGAAGTGTCAAGTTTTTTCAAATTCTTTCCAGCTTGAAGATTCTAGGAAATTTCATATGTTCATTAGTTCAAAAAATATTTATCAGGTTTAAGGCCATGTTCAGGATACAAAAGTGAGTAAGAACAGGTCCTTGCCTCAAAGCAACTCAAAATTTATCTGAGCCATAAGAGAGTGAGTCTGAGCTGTAAGTGAGCCAGAAAATTCCTAACAAAATGTTCTGAGCTTTTCTGAAATCAGTCAAATCTAGCCTATCAGAAAATCAGTTCCTAACTGAAAAGGATTTTCCTAGAAGGAAAGAAATTGTAGGTGTCTAGAAATGGTTGCAGTTTTTTAACCTGTTTTCCTGATGCTCAAGCTTAAACTTCCACACAGCAAATTTCTTATTGCTTTAAATCAGCCAGCACATGTAATGCAGAATTTCAACACTATAGTTTTTCTAAGAATAGAAAGCTATTAATTGCCTTCCATGATCTTGAAAGACCAAATCTCTTAAAAATAGTAATGTTATATCTATTGCCGTATTTGAAGAGGATAAGAGGAAAGTAAAAATGCAAGAATGCAGTTAGATCCAGGAACAGAAAAAAGACCGAAGTAACAGGAAATCTGAATGAAGTGTGTAGTTTAACCATATTACAGCAACGTTAATTTCTTAGTTTTGACAAATGTACCATGAATATGAAAATGCTAACATTTGGGAAATCAGATGACAAGTATATGGGAACTCAAAGCTCTATTTTTGCAATTCTTCTGTAAATTTAAAATTATTTTAAAACAAAACTACTGAAAAACCATCCATAGTTATTGTTGAGAACTACTTTGCTTTTATCTTATCTTAGTATATTTGAGAGATATCTCAAATAAGAACATCCAAAACTGGCCAGATAGATAAGGCATTACTAGGACTTACCTCTTTCTAAGTAAGGATATGCAAGTATAGATTTCCAGTGGGTCTTTCAAGCATGAAATGTTTTGTTATGAGAATTAGAGACAAAAGTATATAACTATCTGTAAAAGTAGAACTAAAAGATTTTAGGTGTCTTTTTCCCAGTGCTTCTCAATGTATTTGTCAATACATCTCTTATGGTCAGAGAATTAAGGTGTACTCCAGAGCATGCTGAGGTTTGCCAGAAGTGACACATCTATAGATGGAAACCGTCTTTCCAGTCTCAAGGTTGAAATTTACAGATTCACACAATATATGATGTTGTATATTATGTACTTACTTAACTTTTCCCAAAATTTTCTTGAAAAATTAATGCTTTTCAAAAAGTTGATGATCTTAGAAATTGCTTGAAAAAGTGTTAGCTGATATTCCATGTTGATCTGAGGGTATTTAATCTTGGGCATAGAACTACAAAATTTGGTGAAGTAGCAGGATGGGAAAGAAGGGCAGACAATCATTTGAGTAGTATAGAGTTTCTGGTCTACAAGATTTGATGCCTTGGGCTCAATATCTCCATCAACTGATAGAAGACTAGTCACTAGTATGCTGGGTGTTGAACATATGGAATGCCATTCTCTTTTTCCCAGCCGCAGGATCCTTCAGTCAGTCAGGACAGCTTTCATCGCAGATAATTCTGGAGGAACTTTCCCCTTTTTTATTTCCTGACATTATTATTTTTCTTTTCTTATTATACTTTAAGTTCTGGGGTACATGTGCAGATCATGCAGATCACACATCATAGGTATATGTGTGCCATGGTTGTTTGCTGCATCCATCCCCATGTCATCTACATTAAGTATTTCTCCTAATGTTATCTTTTTTTTTTTTTTAACTTGGCAATTCTCTGGTTTTTCCCCATATGAAAATGGGAAGAACTTTTAAAAATATTCCAAATTCAGTAAATTTAGCAACCCAAGGGGCTGGCATGCATTTTAAAGTGCCTTTCCTTACAGCTACCATTAAGCTTTTTACAGTGATGAGGCATCATCATGGAATATGAAATACTGAAGAAGAATATGTGCCCTCAGAGTGCCCCTTTTATCAGGGCCACAGAGCACAAGGTGGAGTGAACTCAATCTATTGAGGTCAGGCAATACAGATCAGAGTGCAACTTTGGTTTGAGAAATTCCAACCCCAAATTCCATTTATATAATTAAAGTCCAGTTTGAATTTTTTAGATAATTCCCCAATTTATGCACTTGTTTGGTTTAATTGAGCCTGGCCTGACATTTATAACTCAGATATAATTTTCTATAATCACTCAGGAAGTTTGTTTGCCTGTTTCCTTTTCTCTTTAATTCTAACTGATGACGAAAGTTAGTATGGTAAAAACTGTTCTACCTAGTATTCTATCAAATAATTAGAACCGCAATGTAATGTACACCTAAAAATTGTAATTAGTGTGAGGAACTAAAAATCACAATTATTACATTGTACAGTCATGTTCTAAGAATTGGAACACAAAATCTGAGACCTTAATGTTTCTGATATGTGGTTTTGTTACTGCAGCTCCAAAAAGCAGGCTTGGTTTTTACCTCCTAAAAGGGAGGCAATAAAAAAAAATTGAATCATCCTCTTTTTAAAACAAAGTACAATAAAACAAAAGTTAATTAGACTCAGCCAGCTCCTGAATTATTTTGGAATGACATTACATCTGATCCTCAGATCTCCAGCTTCCAAGAAACTTTATAAAGATGCATTCACTGGGGCATGTGACTAAAAGGAATGAAAGAGATTTTGGTAATGTGGCACTATGACATTTTAGAATTGTCATTTATCTCATGTTTTTCACAAGGAAAGAGTGTTTCCTCCATTTTTCCACTGATGCCCTTTTGAATTCATCTCTAAACATATTTTTGAGAAATTTTAAAATGTAGTTTGCCAAGCTTATAATTTATACATTTTCATGAGTTATAAGTATAAACCAGAATTGTCTTTTCTACATGATATTATTCCGATCGTAGCATGTAGTTGAAAGAAAATTGCGGGATTTACCGATCCCCAGTATTCATGGAATATTAATGCACTGAATTTTTCTCCTCTGGGTTTCTCTTGAGTTCTTATGAAAAGAAATATGAATTTTAATCAGACCACATCATATAAAATATATGAAAAATTTTATTTAAGATTTTATGTTATTTGGTGGAGTTTATTCTTTTGCCTGGTATAATATCTAAATTACATTTGGAAGGCATGAATTTACAAAACAAAAATCTCTCACTTTAATATTTTATAATCTTACAGCAGGTAAGGGTGTAACAGTGTGGTACCTTCCGAAATCTGAAAGTCAGAAAAAACTATCCTGTGAAAGAAAACTGAAGCTAAACGATAATACATCAACTTTGATTTTATAGTCCAGATATCTTTTCTCTTCTCTGCAGCCCAAATATCCCTAATAAAATTAAAATAGGATATTGGCTATTAGATAGCTTATAAGATTTCAGAAATTGTCTTTGTTCATTTGGACTGCTATTACAAAATACCTTAGGCTGGGCAGCTTATAAACAACAGAATTTATTTCTCACAGTTGTGGAGGCTGGGAAGTCCAAGATCAAGGTACCAGCTGATTCAGTGTCTGGAGAGGACCTGCTTCTTCACAGATGAACACCTTTCCATTATAACCATTATAACCCATAGTGAAAGGAGCTAGCTAGCTCTCTGTGGTCTCTTTCATAAGGGCATGAATTTTGTTCATGAGGGTTATTCTCTCGTGACTTAATCACATCACAAAGACACTACCCTCTAACACATGACATTGAGGATTAGGCTTCAACATATGAATTTTGGGAGGGCACAATCATTTAGACCATAGCAGTATTCAGCCTCAGAAGAGTTACTAACAGGAGACAACTTATGTGCCAAACTGTAGCAACTGTGAGTTCTATTATATAGCACACTTCCCTTCTCCTATCCTCGGAATTTTTTAAAGAAAATACTACCTCCACTCTGTATGCTTTTGATGGGGTATCAGTTTTGCTACTTTATCTCTGTAAGTGGGCTGAGCAGATGGCCTAGGCCTAGTCAGTCACAGTACTCCATTCCCCTGAACACAGTGAATGGAACAAAGATAAGCACAGTCTGCAGGTAACGTCAATAAGAGTCTTGTCTGAGATTGATATAGAGCTACAGAGAAGTGTGATATTTTCTTTCTGCTGGTTGTCAAGCTGAGATGTTGTATAGTTGGGGTTACAAGTGGCTATCTTCTCTGGCCACATGGAAAAAGCTGCCAGCAACAAGAAGTAAAGAGACCATCATGCAGAGAGAAGAGACAGACAAACAACATGGAGAGTAAGAGATACTGTTAAAGAGAAAATATGAATGTAGATTCAGTCATACCTGAAGGCATCATTTCTGGACTTCCTGGTTAAGTGAACCAATAAATTACTTTTTTGCTTAAATTCATTTGAATCGTAATCAAGAGAACCCTGACTAATACAGACTGTGTGTCCATGTTAAATAATATATTGATGGTTCTACTTAAAGCGTGTTTGTTATATAGGTAGATTTTCCTTGTTGGCCAAATGGACAACTTTGGAGAGCACCACACAGAGCCATGAGAAAGGATTAGAATAATTGGCCTTCCAGTTGAACCAGTCCTAGAGAACCGTGGGTTGGCAATGCTACAGCCAAACGACCTACCTGAGAGCCAGGCAACAAGATGGTAGAAGGGTTAAGTCTGTAACTAACACAACCTGAACTGTAAACTCTTAAAAGCTGTAAGTCAATAAAAACTACAGTTAAGCTACAAGAGGAATGATACAGGATCATTCCATCTGTTTTTATTATAGGTTTTAATTTTTTAGCTAAAAAATTCCCTCCTCTGCTGGGAATCTCCTGGTGCGTGAGCAACAAAAATTCGTCTGAAAGTGTGGCGTCCTCTCATTCTCTGCACTTTCACTGGGAGCTACAATCCTGAACTGCTAGTGATCAGCCATCTTGGATCTCTCTCCAGATGCTCACAAGCTCACAAGCGAGGATCATTCCATCTCAAGCAGCAGTTCCAGGATGCAAAATACTAACTAGAGATCCAATAAGTCTCTTCCTTACAAGATGTCTAAAAGAGTAACACAGAACCTCTGCAAAGTATAATGAAAGACAAAATGCAAAATACAAGCTGGAGCAAACAAACTCTAGGGCACTGTTAAGACCTCTATGAATTTACACCTTAGTCAACTTTTGATTTCACAGATACTGCATGAGGGCTAAGAGTATGTGTTTAGTAGGAAAAGCTGTCATTAAATTTCTTTTGCTAAGTAAGAAAGAAAACAGGGGGTCCAAAAAGCCTAGAATAGTATTTGGGTCCAAGGGATGGGTCATCCTTCTTGCTCTCTGTCCCACATACCCTACATGACAGCATGATCTTCCATCATGGCACAGCTTTCTCAATATCCTACTGTAACATCACACATCGCAAGGTCCTACAGATGGCAGATGGGTTGAATTGTACTTATCAGAAATTTAATAGAATCAGAACTGAGAATACAGAGAAATAGCTGCAAAATCTGAATAAGAAGTCAAATTTTATTCTCCCATAGTATAAAAAACCAAAAAATACTATTGAGGTAGAGATTAAAAAAAAAAAAAATGAGCCTCACCTCCTAGACATCATGCCACTCATGACATATCATGCCCTCTCTCATCTTTTCCAAGTTATCCCATGTCTCTGTTCAGAAGCTCCTTGTTGTAGCCCTGCAATGGAAGTCATAGCTTTTCTACACTCCAGCCAATCCTAGTCAATATAATATACTGACATGAAGAGAGATACCATGAAAAGTCAGGTTCTGGCCAAAACTTTTTTCTGTGACATATATTTTCTTGGATTCTCTGGATCCACAGAAGGACTAACCAAAACACTACGTTTGTTAGCCATGCCTTTCAAATGGTACCAGCAAAATGAACAATGATAATCTCACACACCATATTATCAACATCCTGACGCTTCGTATACCGTCATGCCATGCTGAACAACTGCCTTATACCTGTAATAGAAGCTCTTCATTCTCACAGTGAGGGGTTACATTGTTCAATCCTTTGGTGAAGTCCCTCAGCAAAAACACAGGCCTGAGCCAATCCATACAATCCGCCAGACTATAACTTGGAAGAAATTCTTCTATAGGGATTTTAGGTGTGATTTTAGACGTTCCTTGTGAAATCTCACTGGAATTCTACATTTCTACCAAAAAGGAGGTTTAGCCATGAAAGACTTGGCCTTCCTTTTTCTAAACTTTCTCAGAATTTTCGTGTGGAAATAGTCCACACAGATTTAATGTTCTCAGCATATACTCATGTGTGTGGCTTTCCTCCCAACTTCCACACATATTTCCCACATCTTGCTTTCCTTGAAAAGTAGAATATTCCAGGTTTGCTCATTGTACAGCATAAAAAAATAGTTGTTTCACAGTTCCCACAACTCTGCTTTCAAGTGGGTCCCCCAGAGTCTGCTCCCACATCATGCAGTGGTTTACAGTCACCTGGTATAACCAGACTCAGATGCTTCCTTGCCCCTGTCTCACATGGCTCCTGACCTCTCTCTTGTGTGACTTCTCTTTCTCTTTCTTTGTCCTTTAAAATTGGTCCTTACACTATGTATTCCAACCATTTTGCTAACTCATCAATGTGCGGTTGAATTCTAATCCCCTCCAGAGTGAAAATAATGAACATTTCTCTCTTTTAATCACAGAGGATAATTTTTACATTAACAAATGTCTTAAATCAATGTCTTAAATCAATAGCTATTCCAAAAATCCAAAGAAATAGAGGGGGAAAAAAAAGATGCCACAAAAAGCAAAAAACAAACACACTGATACAAATAGCAAGGGTCAAATGTTGACCCTCTTCTGTTCAAACATCTCATCTTTCTCCCTGCTTTGCTATCTATTTGAATCTAATTTGTTTTCCCTTAAAAGGTGGTAGAGCTTTTTACACTTAATAGAATTTACTTCTAAGGTATCAAAGTCAATATTCCCAAACATTGTAAATCCTGCTTCACAGTATTTCATTTACAGCACTTACATTATTTTATTTGACCTTCTACTTAAATAGACCTCAGGCAAGTATCCATTTATTTTTAAAATGCATTGAAAATTTGTGATATGCCAGAGGAAGGGACAGTGATAAAAGGCCAGCAATTCAGGATTCTCTGTGAAAAATGGATTATAGGATGAGAGAACAGATAGGGGAAGGATAGTTGAAAAGCCATAATAATGTAGGTGTGAAATGATTATGGCATGGATTAGATTGTATTGCTAGTGGTGATGGAGGAAGAGAGGAGAGGCCAACTTGAGAGATATTTAGTATGTAAAATCCACAGTCCATGTTGATGGATTGCATTTTGGGTGTGAGCAGGATTTAACTGCCAATGCAGGAGATGTCAGGGAACTCCTAGATTTCTGGGTGTGCAACTGGAAGGATGAACGTGCTATTTATGAAATTAAGAAAAAGAAGAAGGGAAAATTTGGGGGAAATAGATCATGAATTTGGGTTTAGATAGGTTGAGTTCAAAGTACATCTGAATAATCCCCCAAAAGATGTCAACAAGGCAGCTAGACATACAGGTCTGGAAGTCACCAGCATGCTCTGTGCTGGAAATATGAATGTGGGGGTAATTTGCGTGTGGTATTTCATGCCAGGAAAATAACCGTAGTCATCTTGTGTGAAGCTGTAGAATGATGAGTCTCTAGGAAAGTGCTTCCAGGAGGAGAAACCATCAAAAGAGACTGAGGATGTGGTCATAGTGCTAGAAACCAGTGCCAAAGATTGGGATAAGGCAGACACTATAAGCATGAAGAAAAGAATAAAGTTGGGGCTAATGATGCAGAGAAGTTATGCAAGAAACAATGTGTCAAGTACCTCCCAAGTGCTTTGAAACATAATCTTACTTAGTTCTCACAGTAACTCTTACAGAGGGGGAAACTCAAGTTCACAGAAGATGAGATGACCCTCCCAAGTTCATGCAACTCTGTGAGGCAGGAGAACTAGAACTCCACACCCAATGTTAAAGACATCTGATTGAGTCTTCTTGCTGATAACATATGTATTCTTTAAATTACAGATAAAATGCTTCTTCAAAATGAAAATGGAATAAATTTGTAAATCACTTTTTAAGTTGTCAAAAAAAATCACCATACGGCCGGGCGCGGTGGCTCAAGCCTGTAATCCCAGCACTTTGGGAGGCCAAGGCGGGTGGATCAC